>NC_092334.1:339257500-339427500 GCF_046630445.1 Rutidosis leptorrhynchoides
CATTAAATCAAAGGAGATCCTGTTTCCTAAATCGTCGAAGAACCAAATCTTATTACATAAGATTTTCCTTAAATCCCTTAAATTCTGGAAATCAATCTTAATCACGTCATCGGTTAAAACAATTCCATATTCACTCATTTCATTCTCTTGTGATAGCTTCACTCGTGCGCTTCACATGATCGAATCATTTTATCCATATCTTCCAATAATGATAAAACTCTATTATTACCTCATATTCGTCATAAAAACATTCCTATTGTTATTTATGACAACCTCTACCAAATTTCGGGGACGAAATTTCTTTAACGGGTGGGTACTGTAACGACCCGGAAATTTCCGACCAAAATTAAACCCTAATCTCTATATGTTTCCGACACGATAAGCAAAAACCCTAATGTGGAGTCTAGAAAGTTAAAATCTATATTCGGATAATCAGTTACCCTTTTTGACCAAGCTTGACGATTCACGAACAATTATGTGTATATACGATATATATATACTTATTAATTGATAACTTTAACAAGGTACTTATATTAAAAGTTATAAATATTCAACATATATTATCATATAATATATGTTGAATAATTTTAATATATATTATTAATATGATAAATGTATTTATAAAAAAATATATATATATATATAATGGTTATATTAATGTTATTATTACCTTCATTATTAATATTAGTATTAATATTGATAATAATATTAAAATCAGTATTAGTTATATTATTATTTTAAATATATATAGTGGATACACTTAATCAGTTATAGTAACATTATTACTAATATTATTGTTATCGTTATTATTAGTAAAGTTTAATTTTTATTATGATTATTATGTTCATTACTCATATTGTTGCACTTATTATTATTATTAAGTATTATTTTAATATTATTATTATTAGTATAATTATTATTTCTATTATTATATTTTGTATTTTAATTAAATATAAAAATCGTTTAAGTTAGATTAATTAGAGAAATTTGTTGAATAGCGATATAAAAATCTTTCTTGACTCTAAGCTGGTTACGAGTCCAAAAAAAAAAAAAAACAAGTTTCACAAACAACCAAAATTAGTTAGTAATCAGTATCTTTCTTTTTATTTATTTATAATTTTTTTTCTGTTTTTATTTCCTTGGAACGAATAAGAGTGTCGACCCTTACACGCTATAAAACAATCGTTCAGTTCACATTGTAAAAAAAATAATCTTCGATTCTCTTCTAGCATTATCGATTACAAATATTATTAGCTATCCTATATGAAGAATTTAATCAGAGATTTTAAAAAGAAAAAGAGTTCCGGTTGCCTGTTCTTGAACTTCAATTCAAAAAGCTCGACATCAGTTGTTATTTCAAAATTCATAAATGTAGTTTTGTAAGGATTCTTTTACCTGACCTTTTTGCAAAAATTCGTTGTTCAATTCATCAAATGGAGTCTCAATTTTTAAAGTCAAAGTTTTGAGTCAAAAGGTCAAACAGTTTCATTATAGCGAAATTCGAAATCCTTTTAAGGTTTCAGTGTAAATTAACGATTCGGGAAGTTTTTAATAACGATTGTAAACATTTTTCATGAAGGTATCGAGGTCTTAAACTATCTCAATTTCGAAATCAATATCCATGTTCTTCGGTTTCAACAGCGACGCTGTATTATTCTGTTTTTCTTTTATTTTTTTTTCTCTATTACAGTAAATGTATTTAAACACATAGGATGTTTTCATTCTTATTTAAAGCTATGAATTAAACTAAGTAATTCGTGATTGTGATTGAATATGGCAATTGACCGATTAGTTTGTGAGGATGAAGTAGAAAAGGAAACAGAAAATAGTACGGGATATAAAAATTAAAAGGTATAACAAATCAGAAACTGGGCAACAGCCCACCGGTTCAAGTGTTATGTTGGGATAAAGGAGGTCTCGGGTTCAATTCCGGGCAATGGCTTATTTTTTTTAAAGGAAGGTTTATAAGGTAGTTCTAATTTATATTTATTATTATTTAATAACATTATTATTTTTGTTATTATTAATTTATTTAAAATGATCATTTTTAAGAAAAAAAAATAGTTATTATCTTTATCATTAAAATTAACACTATTATAGTTAATATTAAAACTGATTATCACTTTTAAAAAAATTTATTATGTTATCATTACAACTAAATTATTATTATTATTATTATTAATTTTACTGCTAATATCATTATTATTATTATGATTCTTATTATAATAATTATATGTAATGTTATACTTAATATATAACCATCAGATACAACAATTATTAATATTATTAAATATATAAAAAAAAATTATTATATATATATATATATGTATATATACTTACAAGTAATATTACATAAAAACAAGAAATTATTTATATTATTAATCTTTGTAAAAATATTCATACATAACAAATTAAGTACTTTTAGAATAAATAAATAAATATATATATAACTATATAAATGATAATCATTTCTGGACATTTATACAAATTATGTATATAATATATAAGGTCATAATATATAAAATTGTTCGATTACAAAAATGTGTTTTAATATATATATACTTGATATAGGTTCGTGAATCCGAGGCCAACCTTATACTTGATCAATGATATTATATGTATTTTTACTACAAAATACATTAGGTGAGTATATAGTTCCCTTTTAACTCTAAATATTTTGGGCTGAGAATACATGCAATGTTTTTTATAAATGATTTACGTTATGGACACAAGTGATCAAAAATATAAATTCTACGTTGAGTTGTACCATGGCATATCTCTTTATACTTGGTAGCTAATATTTACGTGAGGAGCGTAAACGCGAATCCTGCTGATAGATCTATCGGGCCTGACAACCCCAACCGGGCTGGACGACCAGTTTTAAACGGTTGCACAGTACTTCGTTTCGTTACTACACTTGGTACGGTGTAGGGTTTATTTAAGAATATGCTGCTGTGATTTAAATGTTAAGTATGGTTACCAAGTGCTCAACGACTTTTCATACACGAGGAGTGTATTATGTATAAACATGAAATCTTGTGGTCCATAGTTATAACGCTGCTAGCATCAAGCCTATATATCTCACCAACTTTATGTTGACATTTTAAAGCATGTTATTCTCAGGTACGAATTAAGTCTTCCGCTGTGCATTTGCTCGTGTTAAGAACATTACTTGGAGTCGGTCATCGCAATGGAACCAGATGTTGTTGATTTCGTCCAGGGGGATTAGGACGGGTCTTCACAATTACAAACCACCGGTGTTACGTTAAACAACTAGTTACATATTTATAAAAGTTAATTCATCAGAGTTCGTCTTGTCAAACATATCGTCAACCCGACTCCCGTCCCTACCAGCACTAAGATCCAAAACCTGCTAGGGAGGAGGTGAGGGGGGTTAGCACAAGGCTAAGTGAATGGAATCATCTAACAGATCTAGCATATAGTACCAACTTGTACAACTACAACAATCAATAACAGGCAACCGACAACTAACAACTATCAACTTACAACTATCAACTAGCAACTATGCTCTAACTAGAGACTCGGCGGATTGTACGAGCACAAGACCACTAGCTAATCAGTCTAGCATCTACCGAAAGTCCTTACTACTGAATCTCCAGTATAGTAAATCCACACGCAGGTGATGCGTCATTCAGCACTATACTCAACAAACAGTAGCTAACTGGACCCAACCACAACAAGGTTAACCTCTCTGAGCTGAACCTAACAACAATAGGTTCCAACAGGCAACTACAATTTATGTACACAACTGTTAAGCAACTACCACTATGAACAACTGTCCCTACGACTAGCATGGCAACTCTACAGTGATCATTATTACAACATATCTACTAAGCATAGCAACCAAAACAGTATAACATAGTAGCACAACTTGCTACTCTATACTACACCCGAAGATAATCCCACTCACCGATTACCAGCAATAGAAGGCACTCAGAATTCTAATCTTACTGAGCCTTCTCTTCATCCTTATCATCTGAGAATAGAAATAACACAGTCAATAATCATGTCTTGATAACAACCCGACAACAAGACAACAACACAACAATACTAAAACCAACACTTAATCACTTTACAACTGGTCTGTCAACCGTACGAGTAACACCATCACACGCACGTTTGAGAACACTTAACCGTGCAGTTGACAACTCACTCGTACGTTTAGTCTATGACCAAACATCCAACAATGACTCACCTGATCCGTACGGTTCACTACACGAGTGACCAGTGACTCGTACGAGTCACATCTCAACCGTACATATCATCACAATCAAAACATAAGTTCCCATCACCACTCACTCGCACGGTTCACCACACGGTTGACTACCTCAACCGTACGAGTGAAGGCTCACTCGTGCGAGTGATAAAGAACAGTAGCAGCAACTATTTATATGGGTTTTAACCCAAAAGCACAACATCAAACATCAATACATACACTAAATCAACACCTACAAACATATAATCACTATATGATAAGTCTACATCATAATTTCAACTCATAACGACACTCAAAAGCGTGCAAAACAAGGCATACACCGAAAAATCCCTTTTTCTGATCAAAATAAATTTTGATCCAGCTTCTTAAAAGTTTACCATTGGAAATTAATCTTCAATACAATTCCAACGATACTTGATTCATCAAAAACGGAGCTACGGTTTGAAAGTTATGACCAAAACAAGTTTCCACAAATCTGACTCTGTGCTCACACGTGTGACTGAGGCCTCACTCGTGAGAGTGAGTCCTCACACGCGTGGTTGACCCTCAAAAGTGTGGTCACTCGTACGAGTGACCTGTCAAAAGTTTGGGTGTTGATGAACACCTACAGCTCGCTGTTTTCGAGTTTTTTGACCTCAAAACATGATTTTTGCTCAATCTGATCATGAAATCACTTCAAAAACATCATATAACAACTATAGAACATATATCTAACATCAATTAAGCATAAAAAACATATTTCATGAAGATTCAAGCATCAAAACTCACTTTTTGTTCAAGAACACAAAAACTCAATTCTTAAGAAATCAAACAATGATTCAATCTTACAAACCTGGATAGATGATCACTAAGAAGTAACAATTCAATCCTTAAAGCTTCTTAATCTAATTCCAAACTTGAATTAGATTAGGGTTTGAGAGTGATAAATATTAGGTACGGGAGCAATTTGGAGAGTTCTAGAGAAAATGAACTCACTAGACTAATACATACACATAAATGGGTTGTAAACCCATACCCCACAACACACGGGTATTTATCAGTTATCTGATATCTTTCATACTTCGTTAGGAGGCCCTAACGGAGTCCAAATTCAACAAACGAACATGTTCTGTGACCCTTGTCACAAACTGGTCTCAACTAAATAATTATAAACATATAATTATTAAAATCACTAATTACACTATACCCAAGGGTACAATGGTCATTTCATCTAGGCCTAAAACGCTGGTGTTACACTTACGAATCACGACAGTTGAAGATTCACGAACTGAACTATACGATACATGAAGATAGTGTTGTGGTCTTTCCACTGAAGATGTGGAGACACTACTTGTATTGTACTATGTATACAAACTTCACCGATCATAAGAGTCTGCAACATATTTTTGACCAAAAACAAATCAACATGAGACAGAGACATTGGGTGGAACTGCTGAATGACTACGACTGTCAAATTCGTTACCATCCTCGCGAGGCAAATTTTGTAGCAGATGCCTTAAGTAGGAAAGAGAAAGCTAAACCTCTCAGGGTTAGAGCACTGAACATGACCTTCCTGTAACATCCCAAACCAATACGCGACAAAAACCATTGTAAATTTGTGACACAAAAAAAAAAATTTCTGGTGCAGTTCATTTGCGCGGCGCGCCACGTGGGTGCGCGGCGCGCCAAACCACCTGGACAGCCCGCTGTCCCCGGAAGTCAATTTAACGAAAATGTTTGACTAGTTCCCGACATTTTTAGCCAAAACGCTTTTAACCATAAATTCATATATATAAAACTAGCACGTTTAATTAATAAAATTGAGTTTATGAAGTGGGTCCCACATTGACCCATTTTGCCACCTTAAGTACCGAAATACAACATTTGACCAAAAGACTTTTAATACAAACAAAGCCGAGCATGGCGATTGGGGATACACTACCCAATCCTAAACGATCCAAAAGCAAGTCACTAAAGCAACTATGCAAGTCTTCTAGTCCTCGCGCTTACCCGAGCCACCGTCCGCATCGTATCTATAAAAAGAGTCAACAACGAGAGGGTAAGCTAACGCTTAGTGAATGATAATATACTACATACATATATATGCATAAAATGGACACGCCACATAAATAAACAAATACCGCATACCGGAGCGTCCAAGCCTAAAGGCAAGCTAATCTAAGTATACCATACGATCACTAAGCAACAAGCTAATAATACCATCAATAAGGTAAGTTCACCAACGTCAATGTGAACAACGCCAATAACTACCCCCGGAGGGTTAACTACATCACGACAACACAACATTAATCACGAATTAGCAATTCGACAATCATGCAACATATCGTGCATATACCAATAACCGCAAGTCCACAATAGCTAGCGATACCAAAAGCATATAGTTCATAAATAAATATGCCAATACATAACTCATACAACCATGGTTAACCAAGTACACAAGGGAACGGTACATGAAAGTCCGTTGGAGTTCATAACATCCACTAGTGTTACTTACACACCGCGTAATCACTAGTCCCCCGGGTGATGTCTTAAACACCGCGACTAACTCACCCTTACAACAATGTGGCGTCTTAAACACCGCGACGAATCCACACTTCATTCAATACAATGAGTGGTGTCTTGAACACCGCGACACTTCCACTCCCATGACATTGTGGTGTCTTAAACACCGCGACAATACCACAAGTCAATTACGCAATGAGTAGTGTCTTAAACACCGCGACAATACTACTCGTCAATTCCACAATGAGTAGTGTCTTAAACACCGCGACAATACTACTCGTTTCATAGAACGTGGTGTCTTAAACACCGCGACAATACCACATTCGTGCAACACAATTAAATACATTACATACATATATGCATAATTATACCACTCACAACCACGTGTGATAACGTACACCCAAAATGTGTACTTTGCTAAAGGTAGTCAACCAAAACGCACAACCGTGCCAATTGGACCTATGCACAAGTCCATCAAATCCACCTATATGTGAAGTGAGCTCTAAAGCCGAGAATCACTTCACCCGACCCGCACCCATCCTACACATACATATGCATATAGGATATTAACACTCACCTTGAAGTCTTGAAGAGTGCTTCCAAGTAATCCGCAAGTCGCCAATGGGAAATACCTAATCCATTATCACAATTACAACATTACACTTAGAGTGGATTCACAATTCAACCCAATTCAACCATTAGTGCAATTTCGACCCAAATGCACTTCCAAGCACAAACCGTGCCCAAACTAACCCATAATCACTAACACAAGTGAGAATGGTCCCAATATGTCAATTAAACTCGAACTCAAGTGTTAAACACGTGTCGTACCCATTTTGACACTTAAACCCTAATTTTGACCCATAAAGGTCAAAATCTCATCCTTTACAAGTTTTGACACCTAAACACATTTAACTCGGTTCTATACTTCAACTTAATCCATTTTAAGTTTATAAACATCATTAAATCGCCAATTGGGTCATAATTACCACCGAACCCTAATTTGACCCAAAGTCACAATTAGTCAACCATAATACCCTAAATGGGTTCCAATACTTCAATAATCACTATACCTAGTGATTAAACTCCAAACCAAAGCCTAATCAAGGCCAAATCGTCATCCAACCCAAAACCCGCCAAGTGACAAGAATAACTAGTCACCATAAACCCATTTCATCACCTAAGTGGGTTACTCAACAAATTAACTCAAAACCCTAAATTGAATATCAAGTTAAACAAATGAAATTCGGAGTTTGAGCTTACCAATACCACCACAACATAGCTAGGAACGAGGAGAACAACTTTAAAACCCGAGACTTTGAACGATTCGAGCTTCTTCCTCACCAAAACCTTCAATCTCTCTCTAAGCCTCTCTCTCTCTCTCTAAGAATGGATGAAGATGATGAGTGGATGTGAATGGGATCCAAAACTGATCCAAACTAGCTCATAAGCCTCACAAATCCGGCCCCATGTGATTTTACCCTTTTACCCCTCATTAAAGCAATTAAAAATAAAGAGGGTTCTGTCAGCAGCAATCGGCGCGGCGCGCCCCAACCCTGCGCGGCGCGCAACACAGCTGAACCAGATTCCTTTGCATATTAATTCCATATAAATATTAAACGAAGCCCGATCTCATATGTCTTTTATAAACAAGTATACAAAATAAATATTCGGGTCTTACAACTCTCCCCCACTTAAACTCGATCACGTCCTCGTGATCCTCATCACTTGACCAAACGGACTCCACTTTACGGTCCTCAACATAAGTCCAATCCGACTTTCCTAAGCAATTTTTCCCAACGAATCGCCTTCCACAACTAAATCGTCACCCGCGATTTATCAAATCCACAATCCGAGCACTAACACCATGCTCATTCCCTAACACTGGGAAAAACCCAACCAATCTCATACCGAGATATTAATTCCTTAGTGTACTATTACCGAGTACAACGCCAAAAGCAACCAAGTCTCAACCTAAAGTCAACAATCCGAAACGATGAAGACCGAACCAAACGAATCCTTGCGGATAACACCAATCACTATACATCCTTTGTAGTGCGCTATACGACCAATACACCACTACTGTAACATCATAATCCAACGGTTAGAAACCGATAGCGTCCAAAATGACTATGGCAACGCTAAACCCGAAGGTGTACAAAAATCAACTCTCGTCACACCCGTGACAACATGTGAGCGAAACACGGCTATCGCATCACTAATCACACAACATGGTCCTCACGACCCCACTACCGGCGTATAAAACAACCAATAGATCAAACCACACGGTCCTCATGACCCCACCATCGGTGTATAAAACAACCAATAGATCAAACCACACGGTCCTCATGACCCCACCATCGGTGTATAAAACAACCGATAGATCACAACTCAACATGGCCGAAACAACCCGAGCCAAAACACATATGGAGGATGGTCGAAACAACCCGAACCTTAGTGAATTCGCACAACCCGAAATCCACCAACCCAATCCATATATCTCACAACAGAATGACCGCACAACCCGAGTCATCGTGAATACGCGCAAACCGATATTCACTACCACTGCCACATAGTGTAACCGAGGATGGCCGTACAACCCGAGCCTTAGTGAATCCGAACCACCCGACATTCACTACCTCAAACTATGAGCCCAACCAACAGGGACAATCGTACTACCCGAAATATTGTGAATACGAACAACCCGATATTCACGTCCCACAACACAACTCTCTTGATGAAGTCAGCGGACCCCGAAGGTCATGCTCCACCAATCTCAATACCGGATGAAGTCAGCGGACCCGAAGATCATGCTTCACCGATCTCAACACCACGCTCATGACGAAGTCAGCGGACCCTAAAGATCATGCTCCATCAATCACGTACTCCCATGATGAAGTCAGCGGACCCTAAAGATCATGCTCCATCACGTAACCATACTATAATGAAGTCAGCGGACCCGAAAGTCATGCTTCATTAATCCACAATACTACGATGAAGTCAGCGGACCCCGAAGGTCATGCTTCATCAACCACATACCATAATCGAGCAAGAACCACCTATATCAAACATAGGTACCGAACAAGAATTCTCCAAAAGAGAACCCGACACACACCTTCCTTAACCGAAGGATTTCACCTTGCTCACCAAACACGTCCATTATCTCTCAACGAGATTTACCACATTACCGCCTCGGTGGGATTCCAATCCAAACCATAAGTACAATTTATCCGAAATCGCACTCTACCACGAATCGACCCAAAACTAGGTCTCGGTAAAAATTCCAGATCTACCAAAATCATCATCCGAAATATCACTCTAACACTTTCCTCGCGCAGAAGTGCGACTCCCCCACTTGGAAACACGTTCCTATATCACGACTCGTACACCCGTACGATGCTACCAAAGGTAGACTTTACCAACAATTGGGTACACACGACCCATCACCACACCTTGCTCTAACCTTGAGCACACGAAGGATTTCAATCAATCCTTAAACACTTCGAACGAAAAGTGTACCACGATTACACAAACCATACCCTCGCAATTATCCAATTGCTTTAGTTTGTCAAGTTTCACCTAGTCACTCATGTACCTACGGGTTTCTCCCGGTACCCTAAGTACAATGTAACCACAACACAATCGGAGTCGACACCACGCTAGTAGGTATAAAAGAGGCACCTAATGTCGCGTCATAAAGACTCCATTACCAACACACATCGAGATTTTAAACACTCGGCCTCAAAGGTTCCAATCACCCGACGAACCTCATGGTTCATCGCTTCAACACCAAAAGCGAACACGCGCTAAACAATCGAACACCAAAACCATTTTCGTGGCTTGGTAGTAACATTCCCCAAATACTAAGGAATGCTTGGTTACACCAAGTCTTACGCCCTTCGTCCAACAACCAAACATCACCATAGGGTACTTCCGTTAGGAACGTCACCCTTAACCATAACATGCAAATCACTATGCAATTAACAAGTCCGAACATAAACGCCACATAAATAAATATTCAAAGACATATTTATCAAAACGAAACGTACCTCAACGTCTCCTTGCGGCATTCGCCGCCGCCAACTCGGGACAATCCGGCTTGCGATGTCCCTCTTTATGACAATAGTAGCACATTCCGCCTTCACTTCTCGACATCGTGCATTCCCACAACTTGTGACCCCTAACGCCACAATTGAAACATCTAGGCGCACGAGATTCCACCGCGCCCTTTACCACTTTACTCGTACTCGCACTCGGACCCTTAGTCCTCTTACTCGGAGCACCATAAGAAACAACCCTTCCCTCACTTGAAGGTTCGCCCTTTTTCGATCGCGTATAAGACTCGAAACCTCTAGCCACCGCAAATAACTCCGCAAACGACTTCGCGTAACCCCGGCTAATTTTGCTTTTCAAGTCATCGCTCAAAGTTCGATAGAAATCCTCCATCAACAAACGATCGTTCCCCAAATATTCCGGGCAAAAACGAGCCTTCGACATAAAAGTCGTCTTTAAAGTATTCAAGTCCATAGAACCCTGTTGCAAATTTCGCAACTCACAACGCAATTCCGATAAATCGGCTGAAGTTCGGAACTCCTCGAAGAATTCCTCCTTAAATTCGTCCCACGATAACGTCATAAACGTTTCACCACCGACAAGATCAATCTTGCCATCCAACCAATCCTTCGCCCTACCCCGCAACAAACTAGTAGCGAGTCTCGTCTTTTTCTCGGGAGGGCATTCCATAGTACGAAAACACCCTTCGACATCCGAAACCCAAGTCGTACTCACCAAAGGATCCGGTTTCCCATCATACATCGGGGGTCTAGTCCTCATGAAGCTCTTAAGACAACGCTCCATTTCACCCCTATTTTGGAATTCGGAATACTTCCCATCCATTTCTTCTCGAAACGCCCTCATTTGCTCCGCAACGGCGGCCGTAACTCTAGCGTTAAATTCCGTGTCGTTCGTCTCGGTCTCGTTTCGCGTCGTCATTCTAAAGAATGCAAAACGATTAGTCCACGCACGTATAAAACGACACGCACAACACCCTCCCATCTTGCTAAACACTCGTCGTACATCACTTGTTAGACACGATTTGCACCCGTAATAAGGTCTGCAAGTTCTTATTACGCACGCACGCCGCATCGACTCGTTAGTACAACGACCGCCTCGCTCGATGCTATAAACAAACACAAACAAAATTCTACGCGATAGAAGCACATGCGAGAATTACACCACAACACAAATAATATATTAATAATATCCGCATTACTAATATAAACGTTAGTCGACCTATAAACAAGGCACTAACTAAACCCGTTCCTGACCCGTAATCCTACAAGTCCCGCAACAAATTACGCGCACACAAAAGTCTAAGTCTAGGCACCTATCTCAAGTCACCTAAATCCCTTAGATCATGCTCTGATACCACTTGTAACATCCCAAACCAATACGCGACAAAAACCATTGTAAATTTGTGACACAAAAAAAAAATTTCTGGTGCAGTTCATTTGCGCGGCGCGCCACGTGGGTGCGCGGCGCGCCAAACCACCTGGACAGCCCGCTGTCCCCGGAAGTCAATTTAACGAAAATGTTTGACTAGTTCCCGACATTTTTAGCCAAAACGCTTTTAACCATAAATTCATATATATAAAACTAGCACGTTTAATTAATAAAATTGAGTTTATGAAGTGGGTCCCACATTGACCCATTTTGCCACCTTAAGTACCGAAATACAACATTTGACCAAAAGACTTTTAATACAAACAAAGCCGAGCATGGCGATTGGGGATACACTACCCAATCCTAAACGATCCAAAAGCAAGTCACTAAAGCAACTATGCAAGTCTTCTAGTCCTCGCGCTTACCCGAGCCACCGTCCGCATCGTATCTATAAAAAGAGTCAACAACGAGAGGGTAAGCTAACGCTTAGTGAATGATAATATACTACATACATATATATGCATAAAATGGACACGCCACATAAATAAACAAATACCGCATACCGGAGCGTCCAAGCCTAAAGGCAAGCTAATCTAAGTATACCATACGATCACTAGGCAACAAGCTAATAATACCATCAATAAGGTAAGTTCACCAACGTCAATGTGAACAACGCCAATAACTACCCCCGGAGGGTTAACTACATCACGACAACACAACATTAATCACGAATTAGCAATTCGACAATCATGCAACATATCGTGCATATACCAATAACCGCAAGTCCACAATAGCTAGCGATACCAAAAGCATATAGTTCATAAATAAATATGCCAATACATAACTCATACAACCATGGATAACCAAGTACACAAGGGAACGGTACATGAAAGTCCGTTGGAGTTCATAACATCCACTACTGTTACTTACACACCGCGTAATCACTAGTCCCCCGGGTGATGTCTTAAACACCGCGACTAACTCACCCTTACAACAATGTGGCGTCTTAAACACCGCGACGAATCCACACTTCATTCAATACAATGAGTGGTGTCTTGAACACCGCGACACTTCCACTCCCATGACATTGTGGTGTCTTAAACACCGCGACAATACCACAAGTCAATTACGCAATGAGTAGTGTCTTAAACACCGCGACAATACTACTCGTCAATTCCACAATGAGTAGTGTCTTAAACACCGCGACAATACTACTCGTTTCATAGAACGTGGTGTCTTAAACACCGCGACAATACCACATTCGTGCAACACAATTAAATACATTACATACATATATGCATAATTATACCACTCACAACCACGTGTGATAACGTACACCCAAAATGTGTACTTTGCTAAAGGTAGTCAACCAAAACGCACAACCGTGCCAATTGGACCTATGCACAAGTCCATCAAATCCACCTATATGTGAAGTGAGCTCTAAAGCCGAGAATCACTTCACCCGACCCGCACCCATCCTACACATACATATGCATATAGGATATTAACACTCACCTTGAAGTCTTGAAGAGTGCTTCCAAGTAATCCGCAAGTCGCCAATGGGAAATACCTAATCCATTATCACAATTACAACATTACACTTAGAGTGGATTCACAATTCAACCCAATTCAACCATTAGTGCAATTTCGACCCAAATGCACTTCCAAGCACAAACCGTGCCCAAACTAACCCATAATCACTAACACAAGTGAGAATGGTCCCAATATGTCAATTAAACTCGAACTCAAGTGTTAAACACGTGTCGTACCCATTTTGACACTTAAACCCTAATTTTGACCCATAAAGGTCAAAATCTCATCCTTTACAAGTTTTGACACCTAAACACATTTAACTCGGTTCTATACTTCAACTTAATCCATTTTAAGTTTATAAACATCATTAAATCGCCAATTGGGTCATAATTACCACCGAACCCTAATTTGACCCAAAGTCACAATTAGTCAACCATAATACCCTAAATGGGTTCCAATACTTCAATAATCACTATACCTAGTGATTAAACTCCAAACCAAAGCCTAATCAAGGCCAAATCGTCATCCAACCCAAAACCCGCCAAGTGACAAGAATAACTAGTCACCATAAACCCATTTCATCACCTAAGTGGGTTACTCAACAAATTAACTCAAAACCCTAAATTGAATATCAAGTTAAACAAATGAAATTCGGAGTTTGAGCTTACCAATACCACCACAACGTAGCTAGGAACGAGGAGAACAACTTTAAAACCCGAGACTTTGAACGATTCGAGCTTCTTCCTCACCAAAACCTTCAATCTCTCTCTAAGCCTCTCTCTCTCTCTCTAAGAATGGATGAAGATGATGAGTGGATGTGAATGGGATCCAAAACTGATCCAAACTAGCTCATAAGCCTCACAAATCCGGCCCCATGTGATTTTACCCTTTTACCCCTCATTAAAGCAATTAAAAATAAAGAGGGTTCTGTCAGCAGCAATCGGCGCGGCGCGCCCCAACCCTGCGCGGCGCGCAACACAGCTGAACCAGATTCCTTTGCATATTAATTCCATATAAATATTAAACGAAGCCCGATCTCATATGTCTTTTATAAACAAGTATACAAAATAAATATTCGGGTCTTACACTTCCTTACGAATCTTACTTCTCAAATAAGCGATGCACAACTTAAGGCTTTGACGCAAGAGAATATTGTTACTAAATCTATCAAGGTCGTGGATAAATAGTTTGTCATTAGAGATGATGGAACTCACTATTTCGCTAATAGAATTTGGGTACCAAAATTTGGCGGACTAAGGGAACTCGTGCTAGATGAGGAACACAAGTCAAGATACTCAATTTACCCTGGATCCAACAAAATGTACCAAGATCTTAAGGCATTGTATTGGTGGCCCAATCTGAAGGCCGACATCGCTACCTACGTTATTAAATGCTTGACGTGTACTAAGGTCAAAGCTGAACATCAACGACCATCAGGACTGCTGACATAACCATAGATTCCCCAGTGGAAATGGGAATGCATTGTTATGGACTTTATTACTAAGCTACCCAAGACTGTGGGAAGTTATGACACCATCTGGCTTGTTGTAGAACATCTCACTAAATCTGTTCATTTTCTATCGATCAAAGAAACAGATAAGATGGAGAAATTAGCATAAGTTTACCTAAAGGAAGTAGTTTCCGGACATGGTGTGCCTATATATATTATATCCGACCGTGAAATCAGGTTTTCATCTAGATTATGGCTAATGTTGCAAAAGGCAATGGGAACTTGACTTGATATGAGTACAGCGTATCACCCACTGATAGATGGTCAAAGTGAGAGAACCATCCAAACTTTAGAAGACATGTTGAGAGCACGTGTTATTGACTTTGGGAACGGATGGGATAAACATCTACCACTGGCAGAGTTCTCGTACAACAACAGTTATCATACGAGCATAAAGGTCACGCCTTTCGAAATGTTATACGGAAGAAAGTGTAGATCTCTCGTGTGCTGGAGTGAATTAGGAGATAGTCAGTTGACATGTCCTGAAATAACTCACGAGACTACAGAGAAAGTTTTGCAAATTTAAGAGAGGTTAAAAATAGCTCGAAGCCGTCAAAAGAGCTATGCTGGCATTAGAAGGCGACCTCTAGAATTTCAGGTTGGTGATAAGGTTTTGCTAAAGGTATCACCCTGGAAGGGTGTAGTACGTTTCGAGAAATGAGGCAAACTAAGTCCAAGGTGCATTGGACCATTCGAGATTACTGAATGGGTTGGACCCTGATATGACTGAAATGGACGGTTTAATTTATGCGGTATCGTTAGGCCGCAAAGCGTCAGAATAAACTATCCGGGGGGCGGGGGAGGGGGGGAGGTAACAGTTTTAAATTTATATTTAGCGGGGCCTAAATCATATTACTCTTTAGTATGGTGAGTAAGGGAAGTATGACCTAGGGTCGTATTTTTAAGATATCAGTAGAATCAAACCTATAGTTAAAGCTTAAGATAATCCTAAAGTGAAGGAGTAGTGGTTTATTACCTAATTTTGGGTTTTCTAGTTTATAAGATAAAGTAAAGTAAATGCTATAAAATTTGTAATTCATATAAGGTTAAAACAAGTGCATACTATGGTTTCGTTTTTTACTTTGCCGAGATTATGAAATACTGGCTCATGAATAGGTAGTGACCTTGTATTCATTACACTTGTCCTAAATGCCCCTGTCATAAGACATGTTACTGGGTAATGCGTTAGGCTTGAAGATTCTGAATAGACAGCAATGTCCCTTACCCCCAACAGCCGTACAGTCTGACTAAAGGCATATACGTTCAGACGGCTCATCCAATTGAGCGATTCGGTTGGGTGACGTATTAACATTCCACAAAGGTCTAAACTTTCTTAAGCACAATAGAATACAGGGTTTACCATATCCGAGAGACGTGATGTGTTTCAATGCTTTCGTTAATGATTGGGTTTAAAAAGATACTTAGGCCCTTAAAAAGAGTTCAACCATAAAGAACACCATGGCCAAGTCAGGTTTGACTTCCATGAACACGTTAAGTTATCATAACGGTCCAATCCTTTATGTGTTTAAACAAACAGTTCCTTAATTAACTAAGAATACCTCAAGCGGGGTGCAATGCTTGAGACCGCGTTATGGTGAAGTGTACTAATCAGCACTGACCGGGTTCCATGGCCTTACTTAGTAGAGGTACAGCTTACAACAACCATTGTGCTTCAGCGTGCACGTACGAAGTTTATATGCTTGGTGACTACACTAGCTGTAGCAACCTGACAAAATCATCATTGACGGCGCCATTAACTTAGGTCCCGTTGCATGGTCATAGTCCCTATATGAGACGCGTTTGACTAAAATTATGTCGCATTCATTTGAAACGTGCAAAACGTACAAAGTTTAGTTTACCAAATGGTTCGATAACAAGTTTAAGTTTACAAAAGTTATAAAGTATAAATGAAATAACTTGCGACATAATATAAGTTGAAAATCACAGTTGCTATAAATAGCGTAAGTATGTATGCTTTAAGTTTGAATCCAAAAGTGCTATCGCTAGCGTATGCATGTATGCTTGACTCCAAGCAAGTAATTAAAGTGTGCGGAAGCATGTATCAAGTAGCCACGTATGAACTTGAGAAACATATAGAAAACTGTCAACGAAAAACGTTGGTGAAATCATAGGTGTATTTGTAAACGTTGTTTTTGAACCACAAGATTTTGTATTTCCATAACGTTGATTATCCAAATTGTTTGCATTCCAAAAGTATGTTCACGAGCACTCAATTATCAAGACTTAACTTTCCTTCTATAGAACCCCATCACAATAGTGTTAGAACATACACTCTTTCTCGAAAATATATTTCATCCTCACAACGGTAGCGAACCGTCCGAATGAGGGTTTGTCAAACCCGTATGGCCACACAACATAAGTTCTCGCTTACACCCGACAAGTGTAACTAATGATAATCGAATTAAGGATTTTTGTTCAAACTCGTTGTGGAATGTTTGTTTCTTCGTACTTGTGTTCAAAGCATAAAAGTAAGTAGTACAAGATATAACAAAGTATATGTTTCTCAGCCCACGATTTAAAAGAATAAAAGTTGTTGAAAAGGTGGGACTATGATCTCACCTCTAGTGCACGAGTATAAATGTACTTCATAAAGTAAACGTGTGCATGAAAGTTGCTTAGCCTTGACCTAAACAAGTAAATTGTATCAATTAACTGGTTACGACGCAAGGTCGGGCAAAATGTGTTCAGTTAGTCCTATGGCTCGTTACGACTCGAGTATATAGCATGTGAGTCACGTTGTCAAGTTTCATGCAAGAATCAAGTATAAAAGAAGATTAGAACGATTGCATAAGTATTTGGTTAAGTTTGACTAAAAGTCAAACTTTGGCCAAAGTCAACGAAAAAAGTCAACATGTTCGGGTCAGGTCTCGGACAATTTTTCTGAGTCATATAATCATATATGAGCATGTTAGAACAAGTTACATGTTAATCGGAGGTGCGTAGCATAGTTGAAATTAAATGAAAAAATGTAAAGTTGAACAGTCCCCAAACACAGCCATTGCCGCGCCGCGACAGAGGAGGGTCGCGCCGCGACATTAGGCGTGGCCTGGTACCTGGGCTGTTTTAATTGTTCAAGTCTCAACCAAACTTCATTTAAACATAATTAACGAACCGTAAACATTTAAAACACGTATCTTATATCGTTGGAAAGGTAATTTGATGAGGAACACGACTAAACACATTTCATTAGCCAAAAACACCATTTAAAATAATCAAATCCTCATCGAATGATCATTAAAAGTTCATTATCAAAGTTTCAAGTTCATAATATGCATTTCATGATTCGGGAATCCAATTTTCACATACGATATGCCGTTTCGAAGGTAATTAAACATACATTGCAACTAAATACTTACTAACAACATTAACAAGCATTCAATGCATCAAAAGTTCATTTTAAAGTTCATTAAACCCTAACCAAGAATCATGAATTCAACCATTTTGTAAATGAAGCATTTCTAAATCATACTATGTGATGGCCCGCCAAAATCCCTATTCATGCAGCACATCATTCATCAGTTCCATTGCGAGGTTTGCCCTCTATATGATACGTTTTACAAACATTGCATTTATTTCAAAAGACGCGCTTTCTATATAAGAAAGTTTTAAAATATGTATACATTTTTAAAGCATGTACATAAATGTTTTTGACCTGTGGTGATTTCTACATATAGACAATCCCAATAAATGATAGTTCATATAATACATCAGTTGACTAAACAGTCAAAATATAATACATATTAACGTTTGAATGCAAAGTTTCCTTGAAAAATATGCCACGTAAGACTCCATGCACATAGCAGTTAAACAGTGGAAGCTTCTTTAATACCTGAGAATAAACATGCTTTAAAGTGTCAACCAAAAAGGTTGGTGAGTTCATAGTTTTATCATAAATAATGATTTTCAATAGTTGTAATAGACCACAAGATTTCAATTTCATAAATAACCATACACTCTCAAGTGATAAAAAGCATTCTATAAGTTGTAGGCACCCGGTAACAAGCCTTAACGTTCATGTTTTACCCTCTGAAAGTACACCGAATCAGGTGTGTTATATAAACCTCGAAGTACTAAAGCATCCCATAGTCAGGATGGGGTTTGTCAGGCCCAATGGATCTATCTTTAGGATTCGCGCCTACTAGTCATACACCAGTAGTTATAGTTACCAAGCTAAGGGGATATTTCTGGTTTAAACCCACGTTGAATTAGTTTTAGTACTTGTGCCTATTTCGTAAAACAGTTATAAAATACGCATGTATTCTCAGTCCAAAAATATATAATGCAAAAGCATTTAAAAGGGGAGCTATGAAAACTCACGTATCAATATTGTGGTTCAATATTATAGAAAAAGTATGTAGACGCAACGGAAATGATAAGTGCAAGGTTGGCCTTTGATTCACGAACAATAACCCCGAACATTACCCATAACCTCCTTAGCTGTAACCCATTTGAAAACCCGTTTGAAATCACTTGAACATAACCCCGTTGTAGTATTTTATGTGTATACTAATAATAATAATACTACTAATGATAATAATAAGATTAATAATAATATTAATCTTAATAATATAATAATAATAATAATAATAATAATAATAATAATAATAATAATAATAATAATAATAATAATAATAATAATAATAATAAAATTGTGATGATGAATATGATACGGAGTAAATATCTATTTCTATGTGAAAATGAATTGAACGAGAAACTGAAGTTGTGTGAAATTATTGGTGTCGATCATTCATATATATAGATTAATAAAATAATAATATAATAATTTTGAAATAAAATATAATAATATAATAATAATAAATAATACAATATAATAATAAAAAAAAAAATTTGAAAACGTGTGATTTTAAAAAGTAGCCGCCTTTGTCTCATTCTACCGACAGTTTTCACGGACCGGTATTTCGTACTCTATTGCTAATAATTGACGGGTAAAAATATGGATAAAAATTCCACTTTTTATATTTATATATATATATATATATATATATATATATATATATATATATATATATATATATATATATATATATATATATATATATATATATGTTTTGATCTTAAACTTTATAGAATTAGTTGTAAAATGGTTCGTTTATAAAGTTTATAAGTGTAATATGTGTTTTCCTAGTTTTTGACTGGACAAAGATATATAATATAATATAAATTTTAATATAATAATATAATAAATATAATAATATAATAATATTGAAATAAAATATAATAATATAATAATAAATTTAGAATCAAATTTGAATCGTAAATTTTTAAAAAGTCTTATTTATTAAATACTTCAGTGGTATATTATGTAATTTATAATTAATAATTTCTATCATGACGCTTTAATTGAATAGTAAATGAATTAATTTCGTTTCATTTACTATTCAATGAATAGTAAATAAATTAATTTAAATTTAACTATCTAAGCTACACGTTGTTGTACGTTGTGCTTTACGAATTGTACATTTTTAATTTAACTACGTTTCTTAAAAAAAATTACAAAAATTATATCATAAAAATAAAACGACTTAATACGTAAAAATTTTAATTTGAAATAGAATCGTTTAATAGTAAATTTTTTTATCATTTCATATATAAATAAGATAAAATTTAGTTTTCTAGAACTAATTATATTCAAAATCATTTTATTAAGAGGTTATAATAATAGAAATTATTATATCATAAAACGTTTTCATTTAAGAAAGTAAAATCATATATAAATCATGACAGGTTCGAGTTTTAAATTATAGGTTGTTCGTGAATCGTAGGGTAAAGTCCAATGGTTAATTAAATGTATGAAAAAAATATTTTAATGCAACACATCAATTTGCTTATCTTGTCTGAGTTATCAGAGTTTAAATTTGACCGAAATTTCCGGGTCATGACAGTACCTACCCGTTAAAAGAAATTTCGTCCCGAAATTTGGCTAAGGAAAGTTGATAACGAAAATGAGGATATTTTCGTATCACGAAATATGATATAACTTGAATTCTTTAAATGAATTTGATTGTTAGTATAATCATTATCAAAGAAAATGATAAGATCGATGAATGGAGTATTTCGAGTACCCTAAATGGGTCGAGTTCCGTTTTATGATAAGCACAAGTTCAATAAATTTCTCACTATTGAGAAATACAAATGAAATGATAAAGATTTCTCCAAAAATACAATAGATAGGATTTCAAATGAGCATAACTAGTGTTATAAGCAGAAAGAAAAATGTAATGGCACGATTATATTAGCAAACTACTGGAATCAAGAAAAGTATAGAACTATCAAGAAAATACATTCTTGGTATGTTCAGATGTTAAGTAAAATAAAAGGGTCGCGTAACATGGTACATGGTGAGGGTAATGTTGATCAAGTACTACCTTCATCATGTGCCATTAGAACTTTCGCATGACTTACTATAATATAATCACGTTGATCGGGCGTCATTATATTACACTAACTCATGCTTTCATTCCAACACTACTCTATAATATCAATGAACTTAAATTCGAATGTTACAAAAATTTTGAAACTAAAACAGTTTCCGTTATGATGTAATACAGATAACGCGAAGAGATAATTAATTTCAGACAAGAATAGTTATGGAGGTATTTTTCAGAAATATTGAGGATATTTATAATGGAAGATACGATGATATCTTAGAATTTAAGAAAATTAAAATCAAAGGATGATGAAGAAAATTCTTCCGCAAGGATTTAGAATACGTAAAGAGATTTCATATCTTCTAAGATTTCCATCAGAAACTGAATTATCTAAATTCTTTAGGTACGGGTTTAGTCCTTGTGATTTATCAACAGCCTCCTTCATAGATTGCTCAATCCATTTTTCAGTTCCAAATTTCTTTTCTAACATACTTTTCTTTATTATCAACTTTTGACTATTAAGACCATCAACAGCTTTGGCTGCTTCATCCGCATTCTCATATATAACGAGTCCGATTCATTTATATTCAATCTGAGGTGCTTTCAAGAATTTTGAATTGGAGTGTTTGAACGCAGGTTGTATCCGTTAGTATATGAGGGTGGAGGTGAAATCATCACGAATTATGAAAGATACGAATAATATTCTCCTCGGTTTTATGAATACATTTTGAATTCAAAGTATAGTTTCGAAGGATGTAGGAATTTAAGATTGATGACAATTCTTAAATCTTGACTTGGATTTTGATTTGTCAAAATCAGAATATGTAATTGAATTGGCATGGAAAATGGTTGTCTTGATTTTTGTGAAATGATGTATATTGCTATGAAAAGAGAGAGTACAATTAACAATTGTCGAAACATCAGCGTAACATATTGATGTGAACTTAAGTATTTCTCGGGTATTACCTACCCGTTAAAATAAAATTTCACAAGTAATATTTTGTACAAAAGAATTTTTATTACAGTCTTTATGAAAATATATGTATGTATATTTTCTTCAGATGTAATATGGATTTAATGAGCTAATATTATATTAATCTCATTTGGTTTACGGTTGGAACTAGAAATGAATAATTCCTAAAACTTTAGAGATTACATAATCTTTGCGTAGTATTTCACTAATGTAATTAATACATCATTATTTATTCTTATTGATATTCCTTGGTGAAGGATGTTGATGCTCATGAAATACTTGTGAATTTCACAAAGTACGAATGATGTTTTCTGAAAAGTTTCGAGTATATCGAAAATGGGAGTGTAAAATCAAACATATAGTTGAATAATACACTTAGTTTAGTATGAAATGAAATTCATTGGTTTGAAACAGAAATTGTAGTTAACTAAGGATGTACATCATAGCATATTAGTAATATGAATTAACCGAGTAGTATCTACCCTTTTTCAATTCATACTTAATAGCTTAGTACGAAAAAATATATTATGGTTTCCAAAATTCATATATATAATATATAAATTCTTTGGAAATAATGAGTTAATACTTCATAACTCGTTATTCCAATATACTCCTAGGTGATTGTGGTGCTACAAGTGTTACTGGTGTTGGTGATACTAATGGTGATGCTGGTGGTGCTTCTGGTGGCGCTTGTATAACCAGTCTAGCTTGTAGATCACACACCATTCTTGTCAGGGTTTCCTCTATCATCTCTATCCATCTACTCTTCTGGTTTATGGTTAGAACTAGAATAAGTAATCTCTAAATTTTTTTAGAAATTACATATTCTCTGCAGAATATTGCTTCAATAAAGTGATGAATCGATACTTCATCGTTTGTTGTTGTTGGTACTCCTTGGTACCTATGGTGCGTATGATGTTGATGCTTGAAGTACAGATTTTAGATGTGATATTGAGGTGTGAGATGCGGATGTGGTTGTTGGTGGTGGTAATGATACTGTTGATGCTGATCATGGTACTGTTGATGTCGGTGATGCTGCTGGTGTTTGTGGTATTGAGGCTTCCGATGTGGATGTTGTTAGCGGTACTGGTGTTGAATCGATACTCCAAAGCCGTCACGCGAGCGCGAAGCTCGTTGACTTCTTCTATTACACCGGGATGATTGTCGGTTCGGACGAGCGGATGAATAAAATTCAGAATTTAGGATAGTATATAATCGTGATGAGATACTCTGGAAATGAGAGAGAAAAGGGTGTTTCGAACAGGTTCAGCGGTAAGTGCTTCAGGTTCTTCGCCAAGAGGTGAATGTGGTGGATGGAAGGGATGACCTTCTTCTTATCTCCAATAGTTAAGTAGATTATGAACCCATCCCCAATTCATCCAGAATAGATGATGGCTAATTGGTTGATCCATTCTGGTTACGCTTCTTTCGGAGCTCAGGTCGAATTCCATATCGGAATAGCTGTCGAAATCCGAGGAATTTGAACTAGATGTGGGATCCATCTTGTATAATCAGGGAAAGAATTTTTGGTATGAAATAGATTATAGGACTTAGATTTGGTATTCTTCAATACATAATTTACATATGTATATATAATATCAAAATCCCATAAATTACGGAGGAATCTTTGGAAGATGTCAGGCAAAGTTCACAGTAACAGATATGCTAAGATAGGAATTTGTCTATATACTATTTATGCAATAAATGCAGGAAAACGCGTCTAGACTTAACAACGATAAGCAGGTAATTTCTGACAAGAAATGATAAGCAAAATTTATAATATGCAGATACGGTCGAAGTCCAGACTCACTAATGCATCCTAACAACTACTGGTTAGACACACACTAATGCAAATTCTGGTTCGCTAAGACCAACGCTCTGATGCTAACTGTGATGGCCCGCAAAAAATCCCTATTGATGCAGCACATCATTCATTAGTCCCATTGCGAGGTTTGCCCTCTATATGATACGTTTTACAAACATTGCATTCATTTCAAAAGATGCGCTTTCTATATAAGAAAGTTTTAAAATCTGTATACATTTTTAAAGCATGTACATAAATGTTTTCGACCTGTGGTGATTTCTACATATAGACAATTGTGACGACCCGGGAATTTCCGACCAAATTTAAACTTTATCTTTATATCATTCCGACACGATAAGCAAAATTTGATAAGTTAAATCTCAAGAATTTTAAACTATGTTCATACATTCATTTAACCTCGACTAAATTCCAATGATTCACGAACCATTAAACGAACGTAAAAGATTATATATGAATACGCGTATATATTATAACTTAATAACGTTAACGAAATATTAAGTATAAGTACTTTACAATATTGTATTTGGTTCCATATGTTTGTCGATGGAATTTCATAGTAATCAATTGATGTAGTTTTCAACTGTACGAAAACATTTTTTTCATATAACGGGACTTGTCTATCTAAACTGCCTTTAAATAAATAAACGTAAGTTGAAATATTGGTTGTAACGTGTAATTAAATCGTGTTCATTAATTATATATGTTTTCAAATTAAGTATACGGTAGTAACACCCGCCTGATGACGCAATTGATATTTAAAAACGATTAGTACTTGTATCCATTTAAATTCTTAAAAAGAAAAACGTTACGCGCTAAACCATTTTACTAAATGAAATAAAAATAAACTTTGAAAAAAAAAAACTTAATGTTATATTGTTAGATGAAAGATTTTGGATACAAATTTATATTCTAAAAATGTATTTATATATTTTAACCTCGTCATAAAATGTCTCAAATTAAAATAAAATATTTTAGTAAATAAAGAGTCACTGATTTATAGAAGCAAATGACCACGACGCTCAAATTTTATAAGATACATTTTTACAAAGTAATTTATTGATGAATAAATCAAACTAGTACTAAAGGTACATGTCACGTAACGTAAAAGGCTAGTTTTCTAAACGTACGAAAGTGCGCTCGAAAAACCGAAAGCGGTACATGAGTCGTGAGACCACGCCCGTGTCATTTTTGTAAAAATTATAATTTTACCATGAGCGTAAATATAATATAATATTTAATTAATTCTAAAGATTAAATATATTATTTATTAAAATAATATATATACATAAACTAAGTAACATTCAACGTTTTTATGTTTTTCTTATATGATGTAAATGTTAGCCGCAAATCACGGAAGACACATTACACGTTTTTTTATATTTTTTTATTCATATATGATGTGAACTTTGAAGCCATAAATCACGGAAGTATGAGGTGCCAAATCCTTTAAAAGACGAATGTACTCTTGCTTCTGATTCATTTTTGTAGTGACCCGAACTTTTCCATGTTTATATATATATATATTAAATGAAATGGTTATTTACATGATTAAGTGTTTCCAACATGTTAAGCAATCAAACTTGTTAAGACTTGATTAATTAAAATAGGTTTCATATAGACAATTGACCACCCAAGTTGACCGGTGATTCACGAACGTTAAAACTTGTAAAAACTATACGATGACATATATATGGTTATATATATAGTTAACATGATTTTATTATAAGTATGTATCTCATTAGGTATTTTAACAATGAGTTATATACATAAAAATGAGACTATTAATTTAAGAAACTCGAAAATGATATATATAACGATTATCGTTATAACAACGTCTTACTAGGTACATATGAATCATATTAAGATATTGATACACTTGGTTAATTATGTTAAATGATAAGTAAATATATTATTAAGTGTATTAACAATGAAATACATATGTACAAATAAGACTACTAACTTAATGATTTCGAAACGAGACATATATGTAACGATTATCGTTGTAACGACATTTAACTGTATATATATCATACTAAGATATATTATATATCATAATATCATGATAATATAACAATTTAACATCTCATTTGTTATAATAAACAATGGGTTAACAACATTCAACAAGATCGTTAACCTAAAGGTTTCAAAACAACATTTACATGTAACGACTAACGATGACTTAACGACTCAGTTAAAATGTATATACATGTAGTGTTTTAATATGTATTCATACACTTTTGAAAGACTTCAAGACACTTATCAAAATACTTGTGCTTAACAAAAATGCTTATAATTACATCCTCGTTCAGTTTCATCAACAATTCTACTCGTATGCACCCGTATTCGTACTCGTACAATACACAGCTTTTAGATGTATGTACTATTGGTATATACACTCCAATGATCAGCTCTTAGTAGCCCATGTGAGTCACCTAACACATGTGGGAACCATCATTTGGCAACTAGCATGAAATATCTCATAAAATTACAAAAATATGAGTAATCATTCATGACTTATTTACATGAAAACAAAATTACATATCCTTTATATCTAATCCATACACCAACGACCAAAAACACCTACAAACACTTTCATTCTTCAATTTTCTTCATCTAATTGATCTCTCTCAAGTTCTATCTTCAAGTTCTAAGTGTTCTTCATAAATTCTACAAGTTCTAGTTACATAAAATCAAGAATACTTTCAAGTTTGCTAGCTCACTTCCAATCTTGTAAGGTGATCATCCAACCTCAAGAAATCTTTGTTTCTTACAGTAGGTTATCATTCTAATACAAGGTAATAATCATATTCAAACTTTGGTTCAATTTCTATAACTATAACAATCTTATTTCAAGTGATGATCTTACTTGAACTTGTTTTCGTGTCATGATTCTGCTTCAAGAACTTCGAGCCATCCAAGGATCCATTGAAGCTAGATCTATTTTTCTATTTTTTCAGTAGGTTTATCCAAGGAACTTAAGGTAGTAATGATGTTCATAACATTATTTGATTCATACATATAAAGCTATCTTATTCGAAGGTTTAAACTTGTAATCACTAGAACATAGTTTAGTTAATTCTAAACTTGTTCGCAAATAAAAGTTAATCCTTCTAACTTGACTTTTAAAATCAACTAAACACATGTTCTATATCTATATGATATGCTAACTTAATGATTTAAAACCTGAAAACACGAAAAACACCGTAAAACCGGATTTACGCCGTCGTAGTAACACCGCGGGCTGTTTTGGGTTAGTTAATTAAAAACTATGATAAACTTTGATTTAAAAGTTTTTATTCTGGGAAAATGATTTTTATTATGAACATGAAACTATATCCAAAAATTATGGTTAAACTCAAAGTGGAAGTATGTTTTCTAAAATGGTCATCTAGACGTCGTTCTTTCGACTGAAATGACTACCTTTACAAAAATGACTTGTAACTTATTTTTCCGACTATAAACCTATACTTTTTCTGTTTAGATTCATAAAATAGAGTTCAATATGAAACCATAGCAATTTGATTCACTCAAAACGGATTTAAAATGAAGAAGTTATGGGTAAAACAAGATTGGATAATTTTTCTCATTTTTGCTACGTGAAAATTGGTAACAAATCTATTCCAACCATAACTTAATCAACTTGTATTGTATATTATGTAATCTTGAGATACCATAGACACGTATACAATGTTTCGACCTATCATGTCGACACATCTATATATATTTCGGAACAACCATAGACACTCTATATGTGAATGTTGGAGTTAGCTATACAGGGTTGAGGTTGATTCCAAAATATATATAGTTTGAGTTGTGATCAATACTGAGATACGTATACACTGGGTCGTGGATTGATTCAAGATAATATTTATCGATTTATTTCTGTACATCTAACTGTGGACAACTAGTTGTAGGTTACTAACGAGGATAGCTGACTTAATAAACTTAAAACATCAAAATATATTAAAAGTGTTGTAAATATATTTTGAACATACTTTGATATATATGTATATATTGTTATAGGTTTGTGAATCAACCAGTGGCCAAGTCTTACTTCCCGACGAAGTAAAAATCTGTGAAAGTGAGTTATAGTCCCACTTTTAAAATCTAATATTTTTGGGATGAGAATACATGCAGGTTTTATAAATGATTTACAAAATAGACACAAGTACGTGAAACTACATTCTATGGTTGAATTATCGAAATCGAATATGCCCCTTTTTTATTAAGTCTGGTAATCTAAGAATTAGGGAACAGACACCCTAATTGACGCGAATCCTAAAGATAGATCTATTGGGCCTAACAAACCCCATCCAAAGTACCGGATGCTTTAGTACTTCGAAATTTATATCATATCCGAAGGGTGTCCCGGAATGATGGGGATATTCTTATATATATGCATCTTGTTAATGTCGGTTTCCAGGTGTTCACCATATGAATGATTTTTATCTCTATGTATGGGATGTGTATTGAAATATAAAATCTTGTGGTCTATTGTTACGATTTGATATATATAGGTTAAACCTATAACTCACCAACATTTTTGTTGACGTTTAAAGCATGTTTATTCTCAGGTGAATACTAAGAGCTTCCGCTGTTGCATACTAAAATAAGGACAAGATTTAGAGTCCATGTTTGTATGATATTGTGTAAAAACTGCATTCAAGAAACTGATTTCGATGTAACATATTTGTATTGTAAACCATTATGTAATGGTCGTGTGTAAACAGGATATTTTAGATTATCATTATTTGATAATCTACGTAAAGCTTTTTAAACCTTTATTTATGAAATAAAGGTTATGGTTTGTTTTAAAAATGAATGCAGTCTTTGAAAAACGTCTCATATAGAGGTCAAAACCTCGCAACGAAATCAATTAATATGGAACGTTTTTAATCAATAAGAACGGGACATTTCAGTTGGTATCCGAGCGTTGGTCTTAGAGAACCAGAAAATTTGCATTAGTGTGTCTTATCGAGTTTGTTAGGATGCATTAGTGAGTCTGGACTTTGACCGTGTTTTCTTTAAAAAATGATTGCTTAACAAATTTTGTTGGAAACTATATATTTTTAACATTTGAATATTATGTGATATATTAATCTCTTAACGCGTTTGATATTATGTGATAGATGTCTACCTCTAGAACAAGTCCCATTGACTCACCTAATAATAATGAAGATTCAAATGTAAATTGAAATGATTCGTGGACTGATTCACAAGTTCCCGAAGAGGAACCGGAAGAAGAGTCGGAACCGGAAGAAGAATCAGAACCGGTAAAGGAGGAACCGGAGGAGGAAATAGAACCGGTGGGGGAAATAATAAAACGGTTAAGTAAAAGAAAATCCTCAACCAACCGACCAAGGTTAATTATGGTCAATGGTGTTTCCGCCAAGGAAGCAAAATATTGGGAGGATTACCAATTCTCCGATGAATCGGATTCCGACGAGAATTCCGATGATGTTATAGAAATTACCCCAACTGAATTTAAAAAGGCAAAAGAAAATAATAAGGGAAAGGGCATAAAAATAGAGAAATCTAATTCCAACCCCGATGAACTTTATATGTATCGTCATACCCCGAAGTCCTTAAGTTGTAACAATGACCCGGGAAACTCTAAACCACCAGGTTTTTCTAAACCGTTGTGGAAAACGACAGCTAGTATTAGGGGAACATCATATATCCCTAGAAACTTGGCAAAATGAACCAAAACTGAAGAAGAAGAAACGAGCGAGTCGGAATAAGATAGTTGTATTCGTGTGGTGTAATATATGTAATATAGTGTGCTTATGCTTTATGATATATGTAAAAATTGCTTGTATTAATAAGTATTTTTTTTATGAATCTAACTCTTGTCTATTTTACAGTTTGAAAACACAAAATGGATAGACAACCCAATATTTTAAGAGACCTACCCGGAGACATGATTGATGAAATCTTGTCTAGAGTCGGTCAGAATTCCTCGGCACAACTATTTAAGGCTAGATCAGTTTGTAAGACATTCGAAGAACGTTCCAAGAATGCCTTGGTTTATAAAAGGCTTTCGTTCGAAAGATGGGGGATATCACATTGGGAAATCCATAAGTTACGATGTGTTTACTTTGACGCATATATTGCGGGGAACCCAAATGCTATTTTACGCAACGGGTTAAGAAATTATTTTGACTCAATATATCTGAATATAGGACTTTGTGATTTAGAAAAAGTGGCTAACATGCAACATAAAGAATCATGTTATGCTTACGGGTTAGTAATGTTCGCTTCTCACCAAAGTGAGAACAACAACATCGGGCTACAACTATTAAACAAAACGTTCCCACAAGTGACGGAGTCGGTAATTGGGGTAAGAAATGAGGTTTTTAGATTGTTACGGGACTGTTGGACATTACGTAACCTTCATCCTTTTGACGACGTTACAACACGTTGTCATACTATCGGTTACAATGGTTACGTTCCACAAGACCAAGGATGGGAAGTAGTATTAGTAAAACCAGAATGCATGACTTGTTTCTGGACATATGAATTACGTGTCTTTGTTGCCTTTGCTGAACGCCTTATTTATTAACTAGAATTATCTTTGCAACTACTTTGTATCAAAGTTTTATGTGCTATATTTCATGCTATATATAAAATAGCAGTATTGTAAGTTTGCAAGTTATTGTATAAAGGTTTGAATATGATATATTTTTTTTTTGTGATTAGTTTTTCATATAGAATTGTAGTAGTTGAAATGGTATGTTAGCTACTAAGTATGAACTTAACGGGTAGGTACTACCCGAATTAAAGAGTATAAAATGCTAATATGAAGAAAGAGCTTTTATAAATAAGTTCATATTACGCTACAAAATACTATTGACTACTCTTGATATTCTATATGATTAACTCGTTTCATTTGACTATTTTGAAGGAAATGGCACCGACTACTCGACACACCTTGAATATGAGTGAAGAGGAATTTCGTGCCTTTCTTGCCTCAAACATAGCCGCAGTACAGGCCGCGCTACATACCAACAATAACCTTGGATCTAGCAGTACAGGAAATCGTGTAGGATGCACCTACAAAGAATTCACTGCCTGCAAACCTTTGGAATTTGATGGAACAGAAGGACCGATCGGATTGAAACGGTGGACCGAGAAGGTCGAATCGGTGTTTGCCATAAGTAAGTGTACTGAAGAGGACAAAGTGAAGTACGCTACGCATACCTTCATAGGTTCTGTGTTAACATGGTGGAATACCTATCTGGAGCAAGTGGGACAAGATGATGCGTACGCACTACCGTGGTCAACATTCAAGCACTTGATGAATGAGAAGTACCGTCCCAGAACCGAGGTCAATAAGCTCAAGACAGAACTTAGAGGGTTACGAACCCAAGGATTTGATATTACCACGTACGAAAGACAATTCACAGAATTGTGCCTATTGTGTCCGGGAGCGTTCAAAGATGAGGAAGAGAAGATCGACGCGTTTGTGAAAGGATTACCGGAAAGAATCCAAGAAGATATAAGTTCACACGAGCCCGCCTCCATACAACAGGCATGTAGAATGGCTCACAAACTAGTGAACCAGATTGAAGAAAGAATTAAAGAACAGACTGCTGAAGAGGCCAATGTGAAGCAAGTCAAAAGAAAGTGGGAGGAAAACGGTGATAAGAATCACCAATACAACAACAACAGCAATTACAACAATAATCGCAACAATTATCCCAACAATCGCAACATCAATCGCAACTACAACAAACGGCCCAACAACAACAACAACAACAACAACAACAATAACAACAACAGCAACTACAACAATCATCCTAACAACAATAACAACCGCAACAACAACAACAATCAGAAGCAGCTATGCCAAAGGTGTGAAAAGTATCACTCGGGGTTCTGCACCAAATTTTGCAACAAGTGTAAAAGAAATGGTCATAGCGCAGCGAAGTGTGAGGTCTACGGACCAGTGGTTAACAGAACGAAAGGAACAAATGGTGTCAGAACGAGTAATGGCGGAGCAAGTAGTGTCAGAGCAAGTTATGCCAATGTAGTTTGTTATAAATGTGGAAAACCAGGCCACATTATTAGAAATTGCCCGAACCAGGAGAACACGAATGGACAAGGCCGCGGAAGAGTTTTCAATATTAATGCGGCAGAGGCACAGGAAGACCCGGAGCTTGTTACGGGTACGTTTCTTATTGACAATAAATCTGCTTACGTTTTATTTGAATCGGGTGCGGATAGAAGCTATATGAGTAGAGATTTTTGTGCTAAATTAAGTTGTCCATTGACGCCTTTGGATAGTAAATTTTTACTTGAATTAGCAAACGGTAAATTAATTTCAGCAGATAATATATGCCGGAATCGAGAAATTAAACTGGGTAGCGAAATATTTAAGATTGATTTGATACCAGTAGAGTTAGGGAGTTTTGATGTAATAGTTGGCATGGACTGGCTGAAGAAGGTGAAAGCAGAGATCGTATGTTATAAAAATGCAATTTGCATTATACGAGAAAAAGGAAAACCCTTAATGGTGTACGGAGAAAAGAGCAACGCAAAGTTAAATCTTATTAGTAACCTGAAGGCACAAAAACTAATAAGAAAAGGTTGCTATGCTGTTCTAGCACACGTCGAGAAAGTACAAACTGAAGAAAAGAGCATCAATGATGTTCCCGTCGCAAAAGAATTTCCCGATGTATTTCAGAAAGAATTATCGGGACTACCTCTACATCGATCTGTTGAATTTCAAATAGATCTTGTACCAGGAGCTGCACCAATAGCTCGTGCTCCTTACAGACTCGCACCCAGGGAGATGAAAGAACTGCAAAGCCAATTACAAGAACTTTTAGAGCGTGGTTTCATTCGACCAAGCACATCACCGTGGGGAGCTCCTATTTTGTTTGTCAAGAAGAAAGATGGTACATTCAGGTTGTGTATCGACTACCGAGAGTTGAACAAACTTACCATCAAGAACCGCTACCCACTACCGAGAATCGACGACTTATTTGATCAACTACAAGGCTCGTCTGTTTATTCAAAGATTGACTTACGTTTCGGGTATCATCAAATGCGGGTGAAAGAAGATGATATTCCAAAGACTGCTTTCAGAACACGTTACGGTCATTACGAGTTTATGGTCATGCCGTTTGGTTTAACTAATGCACCAGCTGTGTTCATGGACCTTATGAACCGAGTGTGTGGACCATACCTTGACAAGTTTGTCATTGTTTTCATTGATGACATACTTATTTACTCAAAGAATGACCAAGAACACGGTGAACATTTGAGAAAGGTGTTAGAAGTATTGAGGAAGGAAGAATTGTACGCTAAGTTTTCAAAGTGTGAATTTTGGTTGGAAGAAGTTCAATTCCTCGGTCACATAGTGAATAAAGAAGGTATTAAGGTGAATCCGGCAAAGATAGAAACTGTTGAAAAGTGGGAAACCCCGAAAACTCCGAAACACATACGCCAGTTTTTAGGACTAGCTGGTTACTACAGAAGGTTCATCCAAGACTTTTCCAGAATAGCAAAACCCTTGACTGCATTAACGCATAAAGGGAAGAAATTTGAATGGAAGGATGAACAAGAGAAAGCGTTCCAGTTATTGAAGAAAAAGCTAACTACGAAACCTATATTGTCATTGCCTGAAGGGAATGATGATTTTGTGATTTATTGTGACGCATCAAAGCAAGGTCTCGGTTGTGTATTAATGCAACGAACGAAGGTGAGTGCTTATGCGTCTAGACAATTGAAGATTCATGAACAAAATTATACGACGCATGATTTGGAATTAGGCGCGGTTGTTTTTGCATTAAAGACTTGGAGGCACTACTTATATGGGGTCAAATGTATTATATATACCGACCACAAAAGTCTTCAACACATATTTAATCAGAAACAACTGAATATGACGCAGGGTAGGTGGATTGAATTGTTGAATGATTACGACTTTGAGATTCGTTACCACCCGGGGAAGGCAAATGTGGTAGCCGATGCCTTGAGCAGGAAGGACAGAGAACCCATTCGAGTAAAATCTATGAATATAATGATTCATAATAACCTTACTACTCAAATAAAGGAGGCGCAACAAGGAGTTTTAAAAGAGGGAAATTTAAAGGATGAAATACCCAAAGGATCGGAGAAGCATCTTAATATTCGGGAAGATGGAACCCGGTATAGGGCTGAAAGGATTTGGGTACCAAAATTTGGAGATATGAGAGAAATGGTACTTAGAGAAGCTCATAAAACCAGATACTCAATACATCCTGGAACGGGGAAGATGTACAAGGATCTCAAGAAACATTTTTGGTGGTCGGGTATGAAAGCCGATGTTGCTAAATACGTAGGAGAATGTTTGACGTGTTCTAAGGTCAAACCTGAGCATCAGAAACCATCAGGTCTACTTCAACAACCGGAAATCCCGGAATGGAAATGGGAAAACATTACCATGGATTTCATCACTAAATTGCCAAGGACTGCAAGTGGTTTTGATACTATTTGGGTAATAGTTGATCGTCTCACCAAATCAGCACACTTCCTGCCAATAAGAGAAGATGACAAGATGGAGAAGTTAGCTCGACTGTATTTGAAGGAAGTCGTCTCCAGACATGGAATACCAATCTCTATTATCTCTGATAGGGATGGCAGATTTATTTCAAGATTCAGGCAGACATTACAGCAAGCATTAGGAACTCGTCTAGACATGAGTACTGCCTATCATCCACAAACTGATGGGCAGAGCGAAAGGACGATACAAATGCTTGAAGACATGCTACGAGCATGTGTTATTGATTTCGGAAACAGTTGGGATCGACATCTACCGTTAGCAGAATTTTCCTACAACAACATCTACCATTCAAGCATTGAGATGGCGCCGTTTGAAGCACTTTATGGTAGAAAGTGTAGGTCTCCGATTTGTTGGAGTGAAGTGGGGGATAGACATATTACGGGTCCGGAGATAATACAAAAAACTACCGAGAAAATCATCCAAATTCAACAAAGATTGAAAACCGCCCAGAGTCGACAAAAGAGCTACGCGGACAGTAAAAGAAAAGATATAGAGTTTGAAATTGGAGAAATGGTCATGCTTAAGGTTTCACCTTGGAAAGGCGTTGTTCGATTTGGTAAACGGGGGAAACTAAATCCAAGGTACATTGGACCATTCCAGATTATAGATCGTGTCGGACCAGTAGCTTACCAACTAGAGCTACCTCAAAAACTCGCGACTGTACATAACACTTTCCACGTCTCAAATTTGAAGAAATGTTTTGCTAAAGAAGATCTCACTATTCCGTTGGACGAAATCCAAATCAATGTAAAACTTAAATTCATTGAAGAACCCGTCGAAATAATGGATCGTGAGGTTAAGAGACTTAAACAAAACAAGATACCGATTGTTAAGGTTCGATGGAATTCTCGTAGAAGACCCGAGTTCACCTGGGAGCGTGAAGATCAGATGAAGAAGAAATACCCGCATTTATTTCCAGAAGATACGTCAACACCTCCAACTGCTTAAAATTTCGGGACGAAATTTATTTAACGGGTAGGTACTGTAGTGACCCGAACTTTTCCATGTTTATATATATATATATATATTAAATGAAATTGTTATTTACATTATTAAGTGTTTCCAACATGTTAAACAATCAAACTTGTTAAGACTTGATTAATTGAAATAGATTTCATATAGACAATTGACCACCCAAGTTGACCGGTGATTCACGAACGTTAAAACTTGTAAAAACTATACGATGACATATATATGGTTATATATATAGTTAACATGATTTTATTATAAGTATGTATCTCATTAGGTATTTTAACAATGAGTTATATACATAAAAATGAGACTATTAATTTAAGAAACTCGAAAACGATATATATAACGATTATCGTTATAACAACGTCTTACTAGGTACATATGAATCATATTAAGATATTGATACACTTGGTTAATTATGTTAAATGATAAGTAAATATATTATTAAGTGTATTAACAATGAAATACATATGTAAAAATAAGACTACTAACTTAATGATTTCGAAACGAGACATATATGCAACGATTATCGTTGTAACGAAATTTAACTGTATATATATCATACTAAGATATATTATATATCATAATATCATGATAATATAACAATTTAACATCTCATTTGTTATAATAAACAATGGGTTAACAACATTCAACAAGATCGTTAACCTAAAGGTTTCAAAACAACATTTACATGTAACGACTAACGATGACTTAACGACTCAGTTAAAATGTATATACATGTAGTGTTTTAATATGTATTCATACACTTTTGAAAGACTTAAAGACACTTATCAAAATACTTCTACTTAACAAAAATGCTTACAATTACATCCTCGTTCAGTTTCATCAACAATTCTACTCGTATGCACCCGTATTCGTACTCGTACAATACATAGCTATTAGATGTATGTACTATTGTTATATACACTCCAATGATCAGCTCTTAGCAGCCCATTTGAGTTACCTAACACATGTGGGAACCATCATTTGGCAACTAGCATGAAATATCTCATAAAATTACAAAAATATGAGTAATCATTCATGACTTATTTACATGAAAACAAAATTACATATCCTTTATATCTAATCCATACACCAACGACCAAAAACACCTAAAAACACTTTCATTCTTCAATTTTCTTCATCTAATTGATCTCTCTCAAGTTCTATCTTCAAGTTCTAAGTGTTCTTCATAAATTCTACAAGTTCTAGTTACATAAAATCAAGAATACTTTCAAGTTTGCTAGCTCACTTCCAATCTTGTAAGGTGATCATCCAACCTCAAGAAATCTTTGTTTATTACAGTAGGTTATCATTCTAATATAAGGTAATAATCATATTCAAACTTTGGTTCAATTTCAATAACTATAACATTCTTATTTCAAGTGATGATCTTACTTGAACTTGTTTTCGTGTCATGATTCTGCTTCAAGAACTTCGAGCCATCCAAGGATCCGTTGAAGCTAGATCCATTTTTCTCTTTTCCAGTAGGTTTATCCAAGGAACTTAAGGTAGTAATGATGTTCATAACATCATTCGATTCATACATATAAAGCTATCTTATTCGAAGGTTTAAACTTGTAATCACTAGAACATAGTTTAGTTAATTCTAAACTTGTTTGCAAATAAAAGTTAATCCTTCTAACTTGACTTTTAAAATCAACTAAACACATGTTCTATATCTATATGATATTCTAGCTTAATGATTTAAAACCTGGAAACACGAAAAACACCGTAAAACCGGATTTACGTCGTCGTAGTAACACCGCGGGCTGTTTTGGTTTAGTTAATTAAAAACTATGATAAACTTTGATTTAAAAGTTGTTATTCTGGGAAAATGATTTTTATTATGAACATGAAACTATATCCAAAAATTATGGTTAAACTCAAAGTGGAAGTATATTTTCTAAAATGGTCATCTAGACGTCGTTCTTTCGACTGAAATGACTACCTTTACAAAAACGACTTGTAACTTATTTTTCCGACTATAAACCTATACTTTTTCTGTTTAGATTCATAAAATAGAGTTCAATATGAAACCATAGCAATTTGATTCACTCAAAACGGATTTAAAATGAAGAAGTTATGGGTAAAACAAGATTGGATAATTTTTCTCATTTTAGCTACGTGAAAATTGGTAACAAATCTATTCCAACCATAACTTAATCAACTTGTATTGTATATTATGTAATCTTGAGATACCATAGACACGTATACAATGTTTCGACCTATCATGTCGACACATCTATATATATTTCGGAACAACCATAGACACTCTATATGTGAATGTTAGAGTTAGCTATACAGGGTTGAGGTTGATTCCAAAATATATATAGTTTGAGTTGTGATCAATACTGAGATACGTATACACTGGGTCGTGGATTGATTCAAGATAATATTTATCGATTTATTTCTGTACATCTAACTGTGGACAACTAGTTGTAGGTTACTAACGAGGACAGCTGACTTAATAAACTTAAAACATCAAAATATATTAAAAGTGTTGTAAATATATTTTGAACATACTTTGATATATATGTATATATTGTTATAGGTTCGTGAATCAACCAGTGGCCAAGTCTTACTTCCCGACGAAGTAAAAATCTGTGAAAGTGAGTTATAGTCCCACTTTTAAAATCTAATATTTTTGGGATGAGAATACATGCAGGTTTTATAAATGATTTACAAAATAGACACAAGTATGTGAAACTACATTCTATGGTTGAATTATCGAAATCGAATATGCCCCTTTTTATTAAGTCTGGTAATCTAAGAATTAGGGAACAGACACCCTAATTGACGCGAATCCTAAAGATAGATCTATTGGGCCTAACAAACCCCATCCAAAGTACCGGATGCTTTAGTACTTTGAAATTTATATCATATCCGAAGGGTGTCCCGAAATGATGGGGATATTCTTATATATATGCATCTTGTTAATGTCGGTTACCAGGTGTTCACCATATGAATGATTTTTATCTCTATGTATGGGATGTGTATTGAAATATGAAATCTTGTGGTCTATTGTTACGATTTGATATATATAGGTTAAACCTATAACTCGCCAACATTTTTGTTGACGTTTAAAGCATGTTTATTCTCAGGTGAATACTAAGAGCTTCCGCTGTTGCATACTAAAATAAGGACAAGATTTGGAGCCCATGTTTGTATGATATTGTGTAAAAACTGCATTCAAGAAACTGATTTCGATGTAACATATTTGTATTGTAAACCATTAGGTAATGGTCGTGTGTAAACAGGATATTTTAGATTATCATTATTTGATAATCTACGTAAAGCTTTTTAAACCTTTATTTATGAAATAAAGGTTATGGTTTGTTTTAAAAATGAATGCAGTCTTTGAAAAACGTCTCTTATAGAGGTCAAAACCTCGCAACGAAATCAATTAATATGGAACGTTTTTAATCAATAAGAATGGGACATTTCAATTTTTTCTTTTTCTTCCTCTTCACCTATCTATCTCTATATGTACCCCGTATTATTTATTTTATTTATTTTATTATCTATTAATATTATTAAGGATTGATTATAAATCTTAAGATAATAATATTAGTAGTATATTTATTAGTAATATACATAAAATACTACGACAAGGGGTACGTGCGAGTTATTTCAAAACACGTTTTCCTAGTTTTTGACTGGATAAGCGTAAAGCGTAATATGTGTTTTCCTAGTTTTTGACTGGACAAAGATATATAATATAATATAAATTTTAATATAATAATATAATAAATATAATAATATAATAATATTGAAATAAAATATAATAATATAATAATAAATTTAGAATCAAATTTGAATCGTAAATTTTTAAAAAGTCGTATTTATTAAATACTTCAGGGGTTTATTATGTAATTTATAATTAATAATTTCTATCATGTGGCTTTCATGTGAATAGTAAATGAATTAATTTCGTTTCATTTACTATTCAATGAATAGTAAATGAATTAATTTAAATTTAACTATCTAAGCTACACGTTGTTGTACGTTGTACTTTACGAATTGTACATTTTTAATTTAACTTCGTTTCTTAAAAAAAAATTACAAAAATTATATCATAAAAATAAAACGACTTAATACGTAAAAATTTTAATTTGAAATAGCATCGTTTAATAGTAAATTTTTTTATCATTTCATATATAAATAAGATAACATTTAGTTTTCTAGAACTAATTATATTCAAAATCATTTTATTAAGAGGTTATAATAATAGAAATTATTATATCATAAAACATTTTCATTTAAGAAAGTAAAATCATATATAAATCATGACAGGTTCTAGAATGTAAAGCTTCAAAAGTGTGGTTAATGGGTGTGTTTACATGGGAATGGCAAGTAACTAGATTCCAATCTTCCTTAATCAAACTAGTTCATTCTTAAAATGATACTTACATGTATGTATGGGCTAACTAGTCCACTTAAAATGTAGGGTGGGCTCATAAAGTCCAATAACACTAGTAAAAGCTCACGTTCAAATAAAAGCCCAAGTAGGTATGTAATTAACAAGTTAATCCAATTAAAAGCCCAAGTAATTAACTAATAGCTTTAGTTAATTAAAATGATTAATAAACTTAATCATGAATGTAAATAATACTCAAAAAATATTATTCGTGAAGTTTCGTGTGTCACAAAGACGTTTCGGGCAATTAAAGTCAAGTTCGGGCAATCATGGCAACATGTAAATGTAATAACATACATTCGTTTGATCACACGTATTAATAATAACAATTATTAATAAATAAACGTTGGAAATTCCAGGGTCGTTACATTACCCACCTGTTAAAGAAAATTTCATCTCAAAATTTAAGCTGAGGTAGATGGAGGAGTCGGGAAAAGGTGAGGATACTTCCGCATCATTTGATCCTCTCGCTCCCAAGTAAACTCAGGTCCTCGTTTGGCATTCCATCGTATCGGAATCTTGTTGCGTTTCAAAGTTTTGATCTCACGATCCATAATCTCAACAGGCTCTTCCACAAAGTGGAGTTTGTCATCAATCGTAAGTTCCTTAAGTGGTATGATAAGTTCAGGTGCAGCAAGACACTTCTTCAAGTTTGACACGTGGAAGGTAGGATGAACTGAGCTCAATTGTGCTGGTAGATCTAAACGGTAAGCAACGGGTCCAACACGTTCCAAGATCTCAAAAGGACCAATGTATCGTGGGTTTAACTTTCCACGTTTTCCAAAAAGAATCACACCTTTCCAAGGTGCAACCTTCAACATTACACGATCACCAACGTTGAATTCAAAGTCTTTATGTTTAAGATCGACATAACTCTTTTGACGATCGCATGCAGTCTTAAGTCTCGCTTGAATCTGAGCAATCTTCTCCGTGGTTTCGTGGACTACCTCGGGTCCGGTGATTTGCTTTTCGCCTACTTCGGCCCAACAAATAGGAGATCGGAACTTACGGCCATACAATGCTTCAAAAGGTGCAGCATTAATGCTCGAGTGATAACTGTTGTTGTACGAGAATTCGGCTAATGGAAAATGTCTTTCCCAGGCCTTTCCAAAATCAATGACACATGCACGCAACATGTCCTCCAAGGTCTGAATCGTTCGTTCACTTTGCCCGTCAGTCTGAGGATGATAAACAGTACTCATGTCAAGACGAGTTCCCATGGCTTCTTGCAAAGAACGCCAAAATCTAGAAGCAAAACGGGGATCGCGATCAGAGATGATCGATAAAGGTACACCGTGTCGTGATACAACCTCTTTAATGTATAATTGAGCAAGTCTTTCCATCGTATCAGTTTACTTCATCGCTAGAAACTGTGCAGATTTGGTAAGGCGGTCAACAATAACCCAAATAGTATCGTATCCGCCCACCGTCTTTGGTAGCTTGGTGATGAAATCTATTGTGATCCTTTCCCACTTCCATTGTGGGATTTCCGGCTGTTGAAGTAACCCAGAAGGTCTCTGATGCTCGGCTTTAACCTTCGAGCAGGTCAAACACTTACCAACATAAGTCGCAACGTCCTTCTTGAGATTCGGCCACCAATACTGTTCTTTAAGGTCGTGGTACATCTTGCCCGCTCCAGGATGAATCGAATATCTCGATTTGTGTGCTTCATCAAGTATGAGGTTCCGTAGATCCCCATAAAGAGGTACCCAAATTCTACCGACATAACATCGGAGTCCAGACTCCCTAACCTCGAATTGAGAGACAAGTATGTTCAAATGTTCATGAGATATATTCTCCTCCTTGAGAGCCTCATCTTGGGCTACTCTGATCTGACTGTTGAGGTTCGAATGGATGGTGATGTTCAGAGCCCTAACACGAAGAGGTGCAGTCCTCTCCTTTCGGCTTAAAGTGTCAACTACAACATTGGCCTTGCCAGGGTGATAACGGAGTTCCAATCGTAGTCGTTGAGCATCTCGATCCATCGACGCTGTCTCATATTCAGTTGCTTCTGATCGAAGATGTGCTGGAGACTCTTGTGATCGGTGAAGATAGTGCTCTTAGTTCCATACAAATAATGTCTCCACAATTTGAGTGCAAAGACAACGGCTCCAAGTTCAAGATCGTGAGTAGTGTAATTCCGCTCGTGAATCTTCAATTGACGGGAGGCATAGGCAATAACTTTTGATCGTTGCATCAGTACACAACCAAAACCACTTTTTGAAGCATCGCAATAAACAACAAAGTCGTCACTGCCCTCAGGAAGTGATAGGATAGGTGCGGTGGTTAACTTCTTCTTCAAAGTTTGAAATGCTGATTCGTGTGCGGGTTCCCAAATGAACTTCTTGCCCTTGTGAGTTAGTGCGGTCAAAGGACGCGCAATCAGAGAAAATCCTTCGATAAACCTTCGATAATAACCAGCGAGACCTAGGAATTGGCGAATATGAGTCGGAGTAGTGGGGGTCTCCCACTTGCTGATAGCTTCAATCTTGGTGGGATCAACTTTGATACCCTGGTCGCTCACAACATGACCCAGAAATTGTACTTCCTTCAACCAAAATTCACACTTGGAGAATTTGGCGTAAAGTTGTTCTTGTCTCATGAGTTCAAGTACTAGTCGGAGGTGTTGCTCATGTTCTTCATCGCTCTTAGAGTAGATGAGGATATCATCTATGAAGACGATAACAAACTTATCCAAGTACGGCTTGCAAACACGATTCATGAGGTCCATGAACATGGCAGGTGCATTGGTTAATCCGAATGGCATCACGAGAAACTCATAATGACCATAACTGGTCCTGAATGCAGTTTTCATCACGTCACTTTCCTTCACCCTCAACTGGTGATAACCGGATCGCAAATCGATCTTTGAGTAAATGCTCGATCCTTGTAGTTGATCAAAAAGATTGTCAATTCGTGGAAGAGGATACCGATTCTTGATAGTCAATTTGTTGAGTTCACGGTAGTCGATACACATACGGAAGGATCCATCCTTCTTCTTCATAAACAATACAGGTGCGCCCCAAGGTGAGAAACTTGGTTGGATAAATCCTCGGTCAAATAGTTCTTGTAGTTGGCTTTGTAATTCTTGCATCTCGGAAGGTGCGAGTCTATAAGGTGCGCGAGCTACAGGTGCAGCTCCTGGCACTAAATCAATCTGAAACTCTACTGCTCTCTGCGGTGGCAATCCAGGAAATTCCTCTGGGAAGACGTCAAAAAATTCGTTCACAATTCGAACGTCCTTCACGCTCTTCACCTCAATTTCTACCGCTTTCACATGTGCTAGGACAGCAAAACATCCCTTCTTCATAATCTTTTGCGCTTTCACGCAACTAATGAGGTTCAACTCCGAGGTACATCTCTCTCCATAGATAACTAGTGATTCGCCATCTCCTTGTGGTATGCGAAGTGCTTTATCTCCACAGATGATATCGGCTCTTATCTTGCTCAACCAATCCATACCCACGATCACGTTAAAACTTCCCAGTTTGATAGGTATCAAGTCAATTTCGAAATCTGCACCGGCTATGTTGATAATAGCTTCGCGACTAATATGGTTAACCTTTTCAAGTTTTCCATTGGCGACCTCGACAAGCATACTCTTTTTTAATGGGACTAATGACCAATTAATCTTATCGCAAAAATGTCTACATACATAACTTCTATCCGCACCAGTATCAAACAAGACAGAAGCTAAAAGATTGTTGATTTTGAATATACCTGTCACCAAGTCGGGGTTTTCGCGTGCGTCCCTTGCATTAACATTAAAAGCTCTACCACGGGGTGGTCCGCCATCTTTTCGCTTGTTTGGGCATGCATTTCTGAAATGGCCCGTCTGCCCGCATTCGTAGCACTTCTTTGGCCCATTGGTGTTCGGCTTCCCATTCAAAGTGGTGACCTTGCAGTCTTTCCCGATATGCCCAGACCGTTGGCACTTCTCGCAGACAACATGGCAGTATCCAGTATGGTGCTTGTAGCACCGCTTGCATTGTGGTAAGGTTCCTTTGTAGTTCGGGTTGGAGTTGGTGTTGTTGTTGGGGTTGAGGTTTCCACCATTGTTGTGCCTCTTGGCGGGGGTCTGGTAATAGGTTCTCCCCCTGTTGTTGTGGTGGTTGTTGTTATTGTTGTTGTTGTTATTATCCCACTTTCGCTTTTCGCTACTACCAGCCTCAAACTTAGCCTTCTCCGACTCATCAATAAGAATCTGATTCATGAGGGTATGCGCCATGCGCATTGCTTCGGGAACATTCAGTGGTTTGGATGATGTGACGTTTCCTTTGATGGACTTAAGGAGTCCCCAGAAGTATCTCTCCATTCGTTTGAATTCCGGGGTGACCATTGTCGGACACATAAGAGCTAGTTCCAAAAATCTCCTGTTGTAACCATCAAGGTCGTTCCCAACGGCCTTTAGCTGCATAAATTCGATTTCCATCTTCTGAATTTCGGTTCTCGGACAATACTCATCAATCATAGCAGCTTTGAATTCCTCCCATGGCGTAGCATACGCCTCATCAATGCCTTTCGCTTGAGCTAACGTGTTCCACCACGTTAGCACGCCGTCAGATAGCGTGCAAGAAGCAAATTTGGTTTTGTTGTCTTCTGAACAGTTGCTAACTCGGAATACTGATTCAAGTTTCTCGAACCATCTGGTGAGACCAACCGGTCCCTCGGTTCCACTGAAGTTATGTGGTTTGCAGCTCTGGAATTCCTTGTAAGTACACCCATTTCGAACGGGTGGGATAACCGGTGGTGGTGGCGGTGGAGCTTGGAGGTTTCTTTCTGCTAAGGCTGCGGCTACACGTTCTTGGATCATCTCTTCAATTTGAGCAGCAGTAGGTGTGGATCGACCGTTAGCCATGGTGTTCTATATAAACATTTTGACTCAAGTCAAAATCCAGCATTTAATATATAATAATATAGTGTATAACAACCAACATGTAAACAGCACAACACATGTTAATTAAGTAACGCAAGTTGATACAAGTACCGCAAAACACCATACAGTAACGTAAATAGAACACTTGTGAAAAAAGTAACATCACAAAGTTTCCATTCCTTAATAATAATAAGTTTCATACGTTTGAATAAGTTCGTACAATACATAAGTGAAATATGAAACTACAACTAGATTACATCATGAAATCTAATACAAAAGGTCCTACGGTGAAGGTGGGTGTAGGATGTCTAAAACCTGAGCCAACTTCTCCTCGAGCTCAGTAACCCGAGCTCGGAGGGTTCCCACCTCCCTTGTCAATTCCTCGATAGTGGGAGATGGTGGGGCAGGTGGTGCTGGTGGTGCGGGTGGAGCGGGTGATGCCGGTGGTACGGGTGGTGCAGACCTCACAAAGCGAGGTGCAGACGTCCCGGCTCCAGAAATAGTCAGCACGTAACGAGGTGCCTTACGTATGAGTGGGTCGGCAGGGTACGGCACAAGCCGCTTACGGGCAGTAACCCTCCGACGCTGACCAAAAGCATCAGTGAAAGCACGACCTCCATTCACCCCTGGAATAACGGTGCCATCAGGACGGTACCGCTTCTTCGGCGGGGTGGAGGGTGCCTGTATAGGTATATCAGCAGGGTCTTCGTCATCACTAGAGTCTGATGAAGAATCATCTGATGAAGAATCGGTGGATGATGAGTCATCCGAATCATATGGTGGTGACACGGGTGGCTGAACTGGCAGTCTGAAGGCAGCCAACATCTCTCTGTGTCTGAATGGTGGAATTGGCACTAAACATCCATATGGAGCACGTCGGCACGGCATGCGCATATGGTTACGGAATGGCCCTTCCCCGAACTCCGCGGGGATCACAACACCACCGATGCGGGGCTGTGACTCCGAGGATCTGGGAGCAGACGGAGCTGGAATCTCCGTAGGGTCCATGTGTCCGTCAATAGTAGCCACTGGTGCAGGCGGCTGGCTGCTAGTCCCGGAAGATGATGCGCTGGGGTCACTCGTGCGTATCGGGATCTGTGGATCGGCAACGGTGGTAGGTGGAGTAGCTGAAGAGTCTAAACTGCCCAAAACAATAGCAGGTGGTACATCCGACATCTGAACAAGGAAAAATAAATTTTCCATGTCAGTAAGTCATAAAGCAAGCACGTATTAGGCCAACAGTTTAAATCATGTATAACAATAAGTAGCATGGCAATAATAATGAATCGTACAGAAGTAGCATGCAATCGGAAGCAAGTGATATCATACAGTAGTGAAATCATGTAGTAGCATACGGCATATAGCAGTAAAAGTAAGCAGCAGTATGCAGTAAGTTCAGCGGAAACAAGTAAACTAGCAAGTTGTAGATTAGTCCTATTAGTGAATCCTACTCGGGTCGGTCTTAGACTCACTAACGCAACCTAATTTCCTACAACCAATGCTCTGATACCAAATGTGATGCCCTGTACAAAACCATCATGTACGAATCATCAACAACAGGATCATTACAAGGTTAAGTACTATATGCGATTTCAAAAAGAGTTTGCATTCATAAATAAAGTGATGTCTAAACCAACATCGAATGTTTTACAATCCAAAAGCATGCTTCACTAAGTAGAAGCAAATAATAAGTGTATGTGACCACAACGGTCGTTACAAGTCATAGTTCAAAAGTACTAATGTTTGAATGCAAAATAAAGTAGTTCATGCGATAACAACTCTAAGCAGCGGGTGTCTACAGCACGACTAGTACACAGCGGAAGCTAACCTCAAGCACCTGAGAAAAACATGCTTAAAAATGTCAACACAAAGGTTGGTGAGCTATAGTTTAAGTATAACAGTAAGTAAGGTAGGCCACGAGATTTCAGTGCTACAAAGAGCGTTTCAAAATAGTATGATAAAGTATATGTTAACCGTGGGCACTTGGTAACTAACTTAACGTTTATACCCCCTGAAAGTACACTTGGGATTTGCGTATGTTTACGAAATATTAAACACTCGTTAAATGCTAGCGCTACTAGCCCGAGTGGGGATGTCAAACCCTATGGATCCATATCTAAGATTCGCGTTCACGGTTCAAAAACCAATGATTAAACGTTACCGAGCTAAAGGGAATGTTTATGCCATTGTATAACCCACACATATATAATTTTAAGTACTCGTGCCTAGTATGTAAAACATAAAATCCGCATGTATTCTCAGTTCCCAAAATAAGTTAAAGTAAAAAGGGAATGCTATAACTCACAATGATAATGTAGTCGTAAAGTCTGTTCGGAAAGGTGTGCAAGTAATAGGTCCGAAGGTCCTCAACCTAAGGCAAATAGTACTAAGTCAGTAAATTGTCTTAATAGGTTTAAAAGTATGTAAATAAGGTCTTAAGGGTCATCATCATTCATCATTTAACAAAAGGTGTAAAGTAGGTTTCGTTCATGAAAGTAGTTTAAAACAAAGGCTGACTTCAGTCAGTCACCACGGCCTCTACCCTTACTGAATTAAGGTGAGACCAGTGGCCATGGCTCCGTATATGAGTCCTTTAATTGTGGTAAAATTTACAGAAGCAAACTCGTCTTCATTTGACCGTGGCGACGGTCTAAGTGCGAGTAGGTCAGAAATTTCTGCACAACGTTAAAAGGACATAGTGACGATCGGAGGGCCATAAATCCTAAACCGTAACTCGGATTAAGATGAGTCCTATATGAAAAGTTATCTACTCGAAAAGATCTATTTGAAAATCAAGGTCACAGCAGACCAGGTTTACTGGTATGTTACAGAAACAGCAGAACAGTAGGTAGAAGACAGAAAGCAGTAAAATAATGGGTTCCGGTGAGTTTGGTGTTTGATGTTCATCATGGTTCTCATCCTTGATGCCTATAGCTTCAAGTGTACAACTCATTGATGTGTTTACATCATATTTACCAAGTTTTGACCATCATAACCCTTGTGCAAGTCCAAGACATGTAGCACAACTTCACTTAAGAGTTGTAAGTGTTTTGATGAACCAAAGTTACATCAAAGTCTTAGATCTAACACATACATGAACTTTAAAACTAATAATAAGTTACAAACTTGAAAGTAAACTAACTAATCAAGATCTTAAGATGTAGAACATAGTTCTTAGTTAGATCTTGAAGACCCAAGACTCAAAAGTCTAGATCAAGCATAGGTATACAAAGTTATATTTAAAGAAAACTTATTTACATGTTCTTGAACTTTTAAGTTAACTTTAATTTCCAAGAGATATGAGATCAAGACTAACTTGTAGTACTTGACCAACAATAACCAAAATCATAAAATTAAAGTGTAGGTAAAACTAAATAAACAAGTAAAAGGTTCATGGTTGTTTATTCTTTTAAAGATTCAACCAAAGTTTGATCTTTAAGTAAAGTAAACTTTAAGTTTACTTCAAGAACTACAAGTATGATTTCAACATACGAACTTACAATTTTTGAAACAATAAATTTAGAATCATAAACTAGTAAGTTTATGTTCTTGTGTTCTTGATAAATACAAGATATTATGAAGAATCAAACTAGTAAGTTTGATCTTGTAACTAGTAAAGAATAACTAACAATTACATGTAACAAACTAACAACAACAAGTAATCAAACTACAAGTAACAAAAGATGATGATGATTGTGGGTGAAAGGCCACGGTTTTAAGGCAAGGAAAGAAGAGAGAAAAATGTTTTTTGTTACTTACAATCTTTAGAAAGAAAAGAGAGAAAAATGAAAGCAAGTATGTGTGTGTTTTGGAAAATGAGAGGATGAGTGAACAAGTAAGTAGAAGTAATAAAAAAAATGAAATCAAACTCCCTCTACAAAGGAGTGGCCGACGGTTTTCACATGTGGGGAGGGGGGAAGAGTTTGTTTGTTGGGTTCTAGCATGTAAAGCTTCAAAAGTGTGGTTAATGGGTGTGTTTACATGGGAATGGCAAGTAACTAGATTCCAATATTCCTTAATCAAACTAGTTCATTCTTAAAATGATACTTACATGTATGTATGGGCTAACTAGTCCACTTAAAATGTAGGGTGGGCTCATAAAGTCCAATAACACTAGTAAAAGCCCAAGTTCAAATAAAAGCCCAAGTAGGTATGTAATTAACAAGTTAATCCAATTAAAATCCCAAGTAATTAACTAATAGCTTTAGTTAATTAAAATGATTAATAAACTTAATCATGAATGTAAATAATACTCAAAAAATATTATTCGTGAAGTTTCGTGTGTCACAAAGCCGTTTCGGGCAATTAAAGTCAAGTTCGGGCAATCATGGCAACATGTAAATGTAATAACATACATTCGTTTAATCACAAGTATTAATAATAACAATTATTAATAAATAAACTTTGGAAATTCCAGGGTCGTTACAAAAATCCCATAAATTACGGAGGAATCTTTGGAAGATGTCAGGCAAAGTTCACAGTAACAGATATGCTAAGATAGGAATTCGTCTATATACTATTTATGCAATAAATGCAGGAAAACGCGTCTAGACTTAACAATGATAAGCAGGTAATTTCTGACAAGAAATGATAAGCAAAATTTATAATATGCAGATACGGTCGAAGTCCAGACTCACTAATGCATCCTAACAACTACTGGTTAGACACACACTAATGCAAATTCTGGTTCGCTAAGACCAACGCTCTGATGCTAACTGTGATGGCCTGCCAAAAATCCCTATTGACGCAGCACATCATTCATCGGTCCCATTGCGAGGTTTGCCCTCTATATGATACGTTTTACAAACATTGCATTCATTTCAAAAGACGCACTTTCTATATAAGAAAGTTTTAAAATCTGTATACATTTTTAAAGCATGTACATAAATGTTTTCGACCTGTGGTGATTTCTACATATAGACAATTATGACGACCCGGGAATTTCCGACCAAATTTAAACTTTATCTTTATATCATTCCGACACGATAAGCAAAGTTTGATAAGTTAATCTCAAGAATTTTAAACTATGTTCATACATTCATTTAACCTCGACCAAATTCCAATGATTCACGAACCATTAAACGAACGTAAAAGATTATATATGAATACGCGTATATATTATAACTTAATAACGTTAACGAAATGTTAAGTATAAATACTTTACAATATTGTATTTGGTTCCATATGTTTGTCGATGGAATTCCATAGTAATCAATTGATGTAGTTTTCAACTGTACGAAAACATTTTTTTCATATAACAGGACTTGTCTATCTAAACTGCCTTTAAATAAATAAACGTAAGTTGAAATATTGGTTGTAACGTGTATTTAAATCGTGTTCATTAATTATATATGTTTTCAAATTAAGTATACGGTAGTAACACCCGCCTGATGATGCAATTGATATTTAAAAACGATTAGTACTTGTATCCATTTAAATTTTTAAAAAGAAAAACGTTACGCGCTAAACCATTTTACTAAATGAAATAAAAAAAAACTTTGAAAAAAAAAACTTAATGTTATATTGTTAGATGAAAGATTTTGGATACAAATTTATATTCTAAAAATGTATTTATATATTTTAACCTCGTCATAAAACGTCTCAAATTAAAATAAAATATTTTAGTAAATAAAGAGTCACTGATTTATAGAAGTAAATGACCACGACGCTCAAATTTTATAAGATACATTTTTACAAAGTAATTTATTGATGAATAAATCAAACTATTACTAAAGGTACACGTCGCGTAACGTAAAATGCTAGTTTTCTAAACGTACGAAAGTGCGCTCGAAAAACCGAAAGTGGTACATGAGTCGTGAGACCACGCCCGTGTCATTTTTGTAAAAATTATAATTTTACCATGAGCGTAAATATAATATAATATTTAATTAATTCTAAAGATTAAATATATTATTTATTAAAATAATATATATACATAAACTAAGTAACATTCCACGTTTTTTTATATTTTTTTATTCGTATATGATGTGAACTTTGAAGCCATAAATCACGGAAGTATGAGGTGCCAAATCCTTTAAAAGACGAATGTGCTCTTGCTTCTGATTCATTTTTTCTTTTTCTTCCTCTTCACCTATCTATCTCTATATGTACCCCGTATTATTTATTTTATTTATTTTATTATCTATTAATATTATTAAGGATTGATTATAAATCTTAAGATAATAATATTAGTAGTATATTTATTAGTAATATACATAAAATACTACGACAAGGGGTACGCGCGAGTTATTTCAAAAACACGTTTTCCTAGTTTTTGACTGGACAAGCGTAAAGCGTAATATGTATTTTCCTAGTTTTTGACTGGATAAAGATATATAATATAATATAAATTTTAATATAATAATATAATAATATTGAAATAAAATATAATAATATAATAATAAATTTAGAATCAAATTTGAATCGTAAATTTTTAAAAAGTCGTATTTATTAAATACTTCAGGGGTTTATTATGTAATTTATAATTAATAATTTCTATCATGTCGCTTTCATGTGAATAGTAAATGAATTAATTTCGTTTCATTTACTATTCAATGAATAGTAAATTAATTAATTTAAATTTAACTATCTAAGCTACATGTTGTTGTACGTTGTGCTTTACGAATTGTACATTTTTAATTTAACTTCGTTTCTTAAAAAAAAAATTACAAAAATTATATCATAAAAATAAAATGACTTAATACGTAAAAATTTTAATTTGAAATAGCATCGTTTAATAGTAAATTTTTTTATCATTTCATATATAAATAAGATAACATTTAGTTTTCTAGAACTAATTATATTCAAAATCATTTTATTAAGAGGTTATAATAATAGAAATTATTATATCATAAAACGTTTTCATTTAAGAAAGTAAAATCATATATAAATCATGACAGGTTCGAGTTTTAAATTATAGGTTGTTCGTGAATCTTAGGGTAAAGTCCAATGGTTAATTAAATGTATGAAAAAATATTTTAATGCCACACATCAATTTGCTTATCTTGTCTGAGTTATCAGAGTTTAAATTTGACCGAAATTTCCGGGTCATGACAGTACCTACCCGTTAAAAGAAATTTCGTCCCGAAATTTGGCTAAGGAAAGTTGATAACGAAAACGAGGATATTTTCGTATCACGAAATATGATATAACTTGAATTCTTTAAATGAATTCGATTGTTAGTATAATCATTATCAAAGAAAATGATAAGATCGATGAATAGAGTATTTCAAGTAACCTAAATGGGTCGAGTACCGTTTTATGATAAGCACAAGTTCAATAAATTTCTCACTATTGAGAAATACAAATGAAATGATAAAGATTTCTCCGGAAATACAATAGATAGGATTTCAAATGAGCATAACTAGTGTTATAAGCAGAAAGAAAAATGTAATGGCACGATTATATTAGCAAACTACTGGAATCACGAAAAGTATAGAACTATCAAGAAAATACATTCTTGGTATGTTCAGATGTTAAGTAAAATAAAAGGGTCGCGTAACATGGTACATGGTGAGGGTAATGTTGATCAAGTACTACCTTCATCATGTGCCATTAGAACTTCCGCATGACTTACTATAATATAATCACGTTGATCGGGCGTCATTATATTACACTAACTCGTGCTTTCATTCCAACACTACTCTATAATATCAATGAACTTAAATTCGAATGTTACAAAAATTTTGAAACTAAAACAGTTTCCGTTATGATGTAATACAGATAACGCGAAGAGATAATTAATTTCCGACAAGAATAGTTATGGAGGTATTTTTCAGAAATATTGAGGATATTTATAATGGAAGATACGATGATATCTTAGAATTTAAAAAAAAAAAATCAAAGGATGATGAAGAAAATTCTTCCACAAGGATTTAGAATACGTAAAGAGATTTCATATCTTCTAAGATTTCCATCAGAAACTGAATTATCTAAATTCTTTAGGTACGGGTTTAATCCTTGTGATTTATCAATAGCCTCCTTCATAGATTGCTCAATCCGTTTTTCAATTCCAAGTTTCTTTTCTAACATACTTTTCTTTATTATCAACTTTTGACTATTAAGACCATCAACAGCTTTGGCTGCTTCATCCGCATTCTCATATATAACGAGTCCGATTCGTTGATATTCAATCTGAGGTGCTTTCAAGAATTTTGAATTGGAGTGTTTGAACGCATGTTGTATCCGTTAGTATATGATGGTAGAGGTGAAATCATCGCGAATTATGAAAGATACGAATAATATTCTCCTCGGTTTTATGAATAACATTTTGAATTCAAAGTATGGTTTCGAAGGATGTAGGAATTTAAGATTGATGACAATTCTTAAATCTTGACTTGGATTTTGATTTGTCAAAATCAGAATATGTAATTGAATTGGTATGAAAAATGGTTGTCTTGATTTTTGTGAAATGATGTATATTGCTATGAAAAGAGAGAGTACAATTAACGATTGTCGAAACATCAGCGTAACATATTAATGTGAACTTAAGTATTTCTTGGGTATTACCTACCCGTTAAAATAAAATTTCACAAGTAATATTTTGTACAAAAGAATTTTTATTACAGTCTTTATGAAAATATATGTATGTATATTTTCTTCAGATGTAATATGGATTTAATGAGTTAATATTATATTAATCTCATTTGGTTTACGGTTGGAACTAGAAATGAATAATTCCTAAAACTTTAGAGATTACATAATCTTTGCGGAGTATTTCACTAATGTAATTAATACATCATTATTTATTCTTATTGATATTCCTTGGTGAAGGATGTTGATGATCATGAAATACTTGTGAATTCCGCAAAGTACGAATGATGTTTTCTGGAAAGTTTCGAGTATATCGAAAATGGGAGTGTAAAATCAAACATACAGTTGAATAATACACTTGGTTTATTATGAAATGAAATTCATTGGTTTGAAACAGAGATTGTAGTTAACTAAGGATGTACATCATAGCATATTAGTAATATGAATTAACCGAGTAGTATCTACCCTTTTTCAATTCATACTTAATAGCTTAGTACGAAAAAATATATTATGGTTTCCAAAATTCATATATATAATATATAAATTCTTTGGAAATAATGAGTTAATACTTCATAACTCGTTATTCCAATATACTCCTAGGTGATTGTGGTGTCGATATCGTCGGTGGTTATGGAGTTGGTGGAGCTTGTGGTGCTACAAGTGTTACTGGTGTTGGTGATACTAATGGTGATGCTGGTGGTGCTTCTGGTGGTGCTTGTATAACCAGTCTAGCTTGTAGATCACACACCATTCTTGTCAGGGTTTCCTCTATCATCTCTATCCATCTACTCTTCTTGTTTATGGTTAGAACTAGAATAAGTAATCTCTAAAAATTTTTAGAAATTACATATTCTCTGCAGAATATTGCTTCAATGAGGTGATGAATCGATACTTCATCGTTTGTTGTTGTTGGTACTCCTTGTACTCCTTGGTACCTATGGTGCGTATGATGTTGATACTCGAAGTACAGATTTTAGATGTGATATTGAGGTGTGGGATGCGGATGTGGTTGTTGGTGGTGGTAATGATACTGTTGATGCTGATGATGGTACTGTTGATGTCGATGATGCTGCTGGTGTTTGTGGTATTGAGGCTTCCGTTGTAGATGTTGTTAGCGGTACTGGTGTTGTTGATGGTGCTTGTAATCCTTGCACCATATTCTCCAAAGCCGTCACGCGAGCGCGAAGCTCGTTGACTTCTTCTATTACACCGGGATGATTGTCAGTTCGGACGAGCGGATGAATAAAATTCAGAATTTGGGATAGTATATAATCGTGACGAGATACTCTGGAAATGAGAGAGAAAAGAGTGTTTTGAACAGGTTCGCCGGTAAGTGCTTCAGGTTCTTCGCCAAGAGGTGAATGTGGTGGATGGAAGGGATGACCTTCTTCTTATCTCCAATAGTTAAGTAGATTATGAACCCATCCCCAATTCATTCAGAATAGATGATGGCTAATTGGTTGATCTATTCCGGTTACGCTGCTTTCGGAGCTCAGGTCGAATTCCATATCGGAATAGCTGTCGAAATCCGAGGAATTTGAACTAGATGTGGGATCCATCTTGTATAATGTGGGAAAGAATTTTTGGTATGAAATAGATTATAGGACTTAGATTTGGTATTCTTCAATACATAATTTACATATGTATATATAATATCAAAATCCCATAAATTACGGAGGAATCTTTGGAAGATGTCAGGCAAAGTTCACAGTAACAGATATGCTAAGATAGGAATTCGTCTATATACTATTTATGCAATAAATGCAGGAAAACGCGTCTAGACTTAAGAACAATAAGCAGGTAATTTCTGACAAGAAATGATAAGCAAAATTTATAATATGCAGATACGGTCGAAGTCCAAACTCACTAATGCATCCTAACAACTACTGGTTAGACACACACTAATGCAAATTCTGGTTCGCTAAGACCAACGCTCTGATTCTAACTGTGATGGCCCGCCAAAAATCCCTATTGACACAGCACATCATTCATCGGTCCCATTGCGAGGTTTGCCCTCTATATGATACGTTTTACAAACATTGCATTCATTTCAAAAGACGCGCTTTCTATATAAGAAAGTTTTAAAATCTGTATACATTTTTAAAGTATGTACATAAATGTTTTCGACCTGTGGTGATTTCTACATATAGACAATTGTGACGACCCGGGAATTTCCGACCAAATTTAAACTTTATCTTTATATCATTCCGACACGATAAGCAAAGTTTGATAAGTTAATCTCAAGAATTTTAAACTATGTTCATACATTCATTTAACCTCGACCAAATTCCAATGATTCACGAACCATTAAACGAACGTAAAAGATTATATATGAATACGCGTATATATTATAACTTAATAACGTTAACGAAATGTTAAGTATAAATACTTTACAATATTGTATTTGGTTCCATATGTTTGTCGATGGAATTCCATAGTAATCAATTGATGTAGTTTTCAACTGTACGAAAACATTTTTTTCATATAACAGGACTTGTCTATCTAAACTGCCTTTAAATAAATAAACGTAAGTTGAAATATTGGTTGTAACGTGTATTTAAATCGTGTTCATTAATTATATATGTTTTCAAATTAAGTATACGGTAGTAACACCCGCCTGATGACGCAATTGATATTTAAAAACGATTAGTACTTGTATCCATTTAAATTCTTAAAAAGAAAAACGTTACGCGCTAAACCATTTTACTAAATGAAATAAAAATAAACTTTGAAAAAAAAAACTTAATGTTATATTGTTAAATGAAAGATTTTGGATACAAATTTATATTCTAAAAATGTATTTATATATTTTAACCTCGTCATAAAACGTCTCAAATTAAAATAAAATATTTTAGTAAATAAAGAGTCACTGATTTATAGAAGCAAATGACCACGACGCTTAAATTTTATAAGATACATTTTTACAAATTAATTTATTGATGAATAAATCAAACTATTACAAAAGGTACACGTCGCGTAACGTAAAAGGCTAGTTTTCTAAATGTACGAAAGTGCGCTCGAAAAACCGAAAGCGGTACATGAGTCGTGAGACCACGCCCGTGTCATTTTTGTAAAAATTATAATTTTACCATGAGCGTAAATATAATATAATATTTAATTAATTCTAAAGATTAAATATATTATTTATTAAAATAATATATATATATATATATATATATAAACTAAGTAACATTCCACGTTTTTATGTTTTTCATATATGATGTAAATGTTAGCCGCAAATCACGGAAGACACATTACACGTTTTTTTTATATTTTTTTATTCATATATGATGTGAACTTTGAAGCCATAAATCACGGAAGTATGAGGTGCCAAATCCTTTAAAAGACGAATGTACTCTTGCTTCTGATTCATTTTTTCTTTTTCTTCCTCTTCACCTATCTATCTCTATATGTACCCCGTATTATTTATTTTATTTATTTTATTACCTATTAATATTATTAAAGATTGATTATAAATCTTAAGATAATAATATTAGTAGTATATTTATTAGCAATATACATAAAATACTACGACAAAGGGTACGCGCGAGTTATTTCAAAACACGTTTTATGAGAGAGATAGGACTGAGGAAATTATGGGTTATAGCTATGGAGGTGATGGGTATGGTTCATGGGTATGCTCATAAGATCAACCTAGTGTTTATCGTCTCCGTTGCGTCTACGTACCTTTCCTACAATATTGAATCTCAATATTGATACGTTCGTGAATCCGAGGCCAACCTTGAACTTGTTCAATGACGTTATATGTATTTTTACTATTAAATACAGTATGGTGAGTTTCATTACTCCCTTTTTATATATATTTTTGGGCTGAGAATACATGCGCTGTTTTATAAATGTTTTACGAAATAGGCACAAGTACTAAAACTAATTCTATGTGGGTTTAAACCAGAAATATACCCTTAGCTTGGTAACATTAAACTACTTGTCTATGTACGGTAGGCGCGAATCCTAAAGATAGATCTATTGGGCCTGACAAACCCCATCTTAACTATGGGATGCTTTAGTACTTCGAGGTTATTTTAAACACACCTGATCTGGTGTACTTCAGAGGGTAAAACATGAACGTTAAGGCTTGTTACCGGGTGCCTACAACTTATAGAATACTTTTATACACTTGCGAGTGTTCATATATATATAACCGAAAATTTTATGGTCTATTAATATATTGAAATGATTGTTATGATAAACCTATGAACTCACCAACCTTTTGGTTGACACTTTTAAGCATGTTTATTTTCAGGTACGAATTAAGTCTTCCGCTGTGCATTTACTCATATTAGAGATATTACTTGGAGTCATTCATGACATATTACAAAATATGTTGCATTCGAGTCATTGTGTTCAACAAGATTATTAATAAGTCAATTATAGTTGGGTATATTATGAAGTGGTATGCATGCCGTCAACTTTCGGTGTAATGAAAGATTGTCTTTTCAAAAACGAATGCAATATTTGTAAAATGTATCATATAGAGGTCAAATACCTCGCGATGTAATCAACTGTTGTGAATCATTTGTAATCGATAAGGACTTCGTCCGGATGGATATGAACGGGTCCTTTCAGTTTGTATCAGAGCGGTGGTCATAGCGAACCAGGTCTTGCATTAGTGTGTCTAACTAGTAGTTGTTAGGATGCATTAATAAGTCTGGACTTCAGCCTAGTAGTTGTTAGGTTATATTAATAAGTCTGGACTTAAACCTGGTCTGCATGTCAAAAGTTTTGCTTATCGTTCTTTGTCGAGAAATATCTACCTATCATTGTCAGTCTCGACACATCTTATTGCAATTATTGCATAGATGATGTACAGACAAATTACATCTCATCACATTAAACTTTATCTGACACGTCTCCTTAATTTCCTCCGTAATTCACGGGATCTTCTGTACTATATATGGGTATTCTATGTAATTAGAATATCATCTGATATCCGAAAATCATTTCATATCAAAATCCTCTTACTAATCGTGAAAGATGGATCCTACACCTGGCTTAGATTCCATAAGATTCGGAAGAGATTTCGAGATGCGTATTGAAGTAGACTCCGAAGACAATGAACCCGAAGTGTCTCCACCATTTAGCTATTTTTCTTTCTATAGGAAATGGGGGTGGGTCCGAGACTTACTCACTCGATGGAGAAACGAAGAAGGCAAACCCTATCATGACCCAAACTTACCACCTAACATCGGAGAAAACGATGTACTCACCGGTGAACCCATGCGCAACACTATTTTCACCCTTCTTGCCAAAATATTCCGTCTCGAATGTCGCATTATTAAAATTTCAGAAAATATTCAACCTCTACTTTCGAATACCAATCGAAGGGGGATATTAGAAGAAGTTAGGGAACTTCGAATTAATAATCAAGATCTATCGAATCAGATGAGTGGGTGAATAGAAATAATAGAGTGTAGGATAGAAACCCTGACAAGAATGGTGTGTGATTTACAAGCATCACAAGCACCACAAGCACCATCAACATCAGCCCCGTCACCATCAACAGTACCGACAGCATCAGCAGCACCAGCAGCATGAACAGTACCACCATCAGTAACATCATACGCACCATAGATACCAAGGAGTACCAACAACAATAACCGATGAAGTATTGATCCATAACTTCATTAATATTCTGCGAAGAATATGTAGTTTCTAATAGTCTTAGAGATTACTTGTTTTAGCTTAAACCGAAAATCATATGAGTTTAATATCATATTAACTCAATAAATCCATGATTACATCTGAAGCAAATATATATGTATATATATGTTTTCATAAAGATTGTAATTAAAAATTCTTTTGTACAAACTGTTAATGGTGAAAATATTTTAACGGGTAGGTAATACCCTAAGAATATTTAGATTTCACATTGATAAGTTACATTATACATTCTTCGAATCTGATCCAACGGTCATTTAATATCCTACTTAAATCTACCCATATACGTATCCGTTCATACAGAATAACCATTTTCAATCAATTTCATATTTGGATTTTAACTTATCAGAATCCAACAAGTGGCATAATGAAGAAAACATTGGATAAAATAAAATTTGTTAGAAACAAACAATTTAACTATGAGGAGAATTTTGTTAAGAATCCACGCTAACTGTTCCTAGCTAACTGATTACATTTTATTTATCGCAATTTATTTATCGCAATTTATATTCTCGCAATTTTAATTATCGTCATTTAATTTTTGTTATTTATTTTACGCACTTTAAATATCGGAACACGTATACAAGGTTTTGACATATCATATCGACGCATGTATATATATTATTTGGAATAACCATAGACACTCTATATGCAGTAATGCGGGAGTTATCTATACAGGGTTGAGGTTGATTCTATAATAATATATATACTCTGAGTTGTGATCGAGTCTGAGACATGTACACGGGTCACGATACGTATTATTTAATTCGAATATTATATATTAAATTATACATGAATTATTGAATTACTAACTATGGACTATCAACGGAGGACCAACATTGGACAATTTAAATGAATTAAAATATTGATTATAACATATGAAACTAAACAATTCTTCAAGTTTGCCACTTGATTTCATCTTAAACCTCAATTGTATCTTCACGATTACATTATGTGTTCAAACCTCTCATGATTTTGAAAACACCTTAATCGAGAGGAGGAACCAACCGTACTTCATCTACGGAAGAAAAGATTGATGCATATAATTATGCACTTGAAAAACTCTCGGAAACTAAGTAAACGTTTAACACATAGTTGTGTTAATTCTTTTAGCATTATTATTACCCAAGATAACTTTTACAATTTCTTTCCAAAATAGCTAAATTTGTCACAGTTCCAGCAAATCAATTTCGATTTTCATTCGAATAAACCTTATTATAAAGATTACAATTTCATCATCGTTACCGGAGAACCATTTATATCTCACCACATTAGCAGTAAATTTATCAGCAACTTCGTTGATCTTTGACTTTCCGAAAAATCACTATATTCAGTGAAACCCTATCATTTACTCATTTACATCTTATAACGAAAATTACTATATCAATTACCAGGAATTAGCAAATCAGTATTTTGAAATCTCGCAGCATGTCTACATCAACAGTTATAAGTATACATATAATCCTTATCTCTTAGAGTTATGATCGTCCACTTTGAAATTTTGAAAAGCACCCAGTCTACAAATCAATACTCCAAATTTTGAAAAAGCTGAATACAGCAGCAAAAACTGTACACGACCTAAATCGTCGAAGGTATAACGATAAAGAATAGTAAGGTGGTAAACCTGAGAAAAAGAGAAGGTTTGGAACTAGAAAATGGATTGAACAGACTATGAAGGAGGCGCTGGACAAATCACAAAGACTAAATCTGCCTTCAAAGAATCTAAATGATTCAGTGCCTGCTAAAGTCATTAACGAATACCTTACTCCTTATTCTAAACCTTTACAGACAAATCTTCATCATCATCCATCAATATTAGAAATTCTAAGATATTATCATATCTTTCATATTTCTGAAGATATCTTCATAAATATTCTCTTCCGATATTAATTATCTCTGCGCTATCTGTATTATATCCTAAAAGGAAACTGTTTTAGTTTCTATATTCTGCGAACCTCCGAATTTAAAATATGAATGTTTATGAAGTAGTGTTGAGAACTGAAGCATGAGTTAGTATAATATAATGACACTTGATCAACGTGATTATATTACAGTAAGTCATGCTGAGTTTCTAATGGAATGTGATGAGTCACAGATCATAACGTCATCATGTGCTATGTTACACGACTCTTGTATTCTATTTTAACCTCTAAAATATCAAGAAAATATTTCTTGATGATCCGGTTTTTTCCAGGGTATTCTGGTAATTTAACAAATCAAAATCGTGCACCATTCCCTTCTTAGAACATTAACAATGTTCATTCTGAAACTTATATCTGCGAATTCTGGACCATTACGAGAGATGCCTAACCGCAAGAAGAAGAAACGGAGGGACAAAGCTCCGAAATAGAAATTAGAGTATAAATCGCAGCAAATAGGAGGAAGTATTAACTGTGGATGACAATGATTATAGGAAACAGAAATAGGGACATTGAAATATAAGGGAGAATATAAAACCCGATAATGACACATAAATTACAAACCGTGTATATCAATGTTTATCGCAACATAAAGACACGGGAGAATTATAAGTACTATAACCCCAAGGGCAAAATAGAAATAAGCAGATTCCTCTGGTGGAAGTTGGAAAAGGAGAATAATTGTTGCGAAAGTAAGGATAAGGTCAAGGATTAGAACTGGATTAATCTTTTGAAATTGAGAATTTAGTATAGGAATGGTAAAAGTTACGGAATGGAAGAAGTTAATTTATAGTGAAAGATTTGATAGTGAAATCAATATAGATCTTCGCATTTAATTAAAGAATCATAATTTTTTTATTCGCCGAAGAATCAAATCTTTTAGATTTTGAAGATTTTTTTTAAATCCCTTGAATTTCGGAATTCAATCAATACCGTGTCAAAAGTTAAGACGAAACTCTATTTTTCATTCCAATCTTTTTGAGAAAACTTCACTCGTACTCTTCAAGTAATCGAATCGTTTTATCTATATTACTCAATAATGATAAAACTCTAAATACCAACTCATATTCGTCATGAAAACATTTTTATGATTAGCCATGACGACCACGATCAAATTTCGGGACGAAATTTCTTTAACGGGTAGGTACTGTGACGACCCGGGAATTTCCGACCAAATTTAAACATTATCTTTATATCATTTCGACACGATAAGCAAAGTTTGATAAGTTAAATCTCAAGAATTTTAAACTATGTTCATACATTCATTTAACCTCGACCAAATTCCAATGATTCACGAACCATTAAACGAACGTAAAAGATTATATATGAATACGCGTATATATTATAATTTGATAACGTTAACGAAATATTAAGTATAAATACTTTACAATATTGTATTTGGTTCCATATGTTTGTCGATGGAATTCCATAGTAATCAATTGATGTAGTTTTCAACTGTACAAAAACATTTTTTTTTCATATAACAGGACTTGTCTATCTAAACTGCCTTTAAATAAATAAACGTAAGTTGAAATATTGGTTGTAACGTGTATTTAAATCGAGTTCATTAATTATATACGTTTTCAAATTAAGTATACGGTAGTAACACCCGCCTGATGACGCAATTGATATTTACGCGCTAAACCATTTTACTAAATGAAAAAAAAATAAACTTTGAAAAAAAAAAAACTTAATGTTATATTGTTAGATGAAAGATTTTGGATACAAATTTATATTCTAAAAATGTATTTATATATTTTAACCTCGTCATAAAACGTCTCAAATTAAAATAAAATATTTTGGTAAATAAAGAGTCACTGATTTATAGAAGCAAATGACCACGACGCTCAAATTTTATAAGATACATTTTTACAAAGTAATTTATTGATGAATAAATCAAACTATTACTAAAGGTACACGTCGCGTAACGTAAAAGGCTAGTTTTCTAAACGTACGAAAGTGCGCTCGAAAAACCGAAAGCGGTACATGAGTCGTGAGACCACGCCCGTGTCATTTTTGTAAAAATTATAATTTTACCATGAGGGTAAATATAATATAATATTTAATTAATTCTAAAGATTAAATATATTATTTATTAAAATAATATATATACATAAACTAAGTAACATTCCACGTTTTTATGTTTTTCATATATGATGTAAATGTTAGCCGCAAATCACGGAAGACACATTACACGTTTTTTTTATATTTCTTTATTCATATATGATGTGAACTTTGAAGCCATAAATCACGGAAGTATGAGGTGCCAAATCCTTTAAAAGACGAATGTACTCTTGCTTCTGATTCATTTTTTCTTTTTCTTCCTCTTCACCTATCTATCTCTATATGTACCCCGTATTATTTATTTTATTTATTTTATTATCTAGTAATATTATTAAGGATTGATTATAAATCTTAAGATAATAATATTAGTAGTATATTTATTAGTAATATACATAAAATACTACGACAAGGGGTACGCGCGAGTTATTTCAAAACACGTTTTATGAGCGAGATAGGACTGAGGAAATTATGGGTTATAGCTATAGGGGTGATGGGTATAGTTCATGGGTATGCTCATAAGATCAACCTAGTGTTTATCGTCTCCGTTGCGTCTACGTACCTTTCCTGCAATATTGAATCTCAATATTGATACGTTCGTGAATTCGAGGCCAACCTTGAACTTGTTCAATGACGTTATATGTATTTTTACTATTAAATACAGTATGGTGAGTTTTATTACTCCCTTTTTATATATATTTTTGGGCTGAGAATACATGCGCTGTTTTATAAATGTTTTACGAAATAGGCACAAGTACTAAAACTAATTCTATGTGGGTTTAAACCAGAAATATACCCTTAGCTTGGTAACATTAAACTACTTGTCTATGTACGGTAGGCGCGAATCCTAAAGATAGATCTATTGGGCCTGACAAACCCCATCCTGACTATGGGATGCTTTAGTACTTCGAGGTTATTTTAAACACACCTGATCTGGTGTACTTCAGAGGGTAAAACATGAACGTTAAGGCTTGTTACCGGGTGCCTACAACTTATAGAATACTTTTATACACTTGCGAGTGCACATATATATATAAACGAAAATCTTGTGGTCTATTAATATATTGAAATGATTGTTATGATAAACCTATGAACTCACCAACCTTTTGGTTGACACTTTTAAGCATGTTTATTCTCAGGTACGAATTAAGTCTTCCGCTGTGCATTTGCTCATATTAGAGATATTACTTGGAGTTATTCATGACATATTACAAAAGATGTTAAATTCGAGTCATTGAGTTCAACAAGATTATTAATAAGTCAATTATAGTTGGGTATATTATGAAGTGGTATGAATGCCGTCAACTTTCGGTGTAATGAAAGATTGTCTTTTCAAAAACGAATGCAATATTTGTAAAATGTATCATATAGAGGTCAAATACCTCGCGATGTAATCAACTGTTGTGAATCGTTTGTAATCGATAAGGACTTCGTCCGGATGGATATGAACGGGTCCTTTCAACAATCCCAATAAAGGATAGTTCATATAATACATCAGTTGACTAAACAGTCAAAATATAATACATATTAACATTTGAATGCAAAGTTTCCTTGAAAAATATGCCACGTAAGACTCCATACACATAGCAGTTAAACAGTGGAAGCTTCTTTAATACCTGAGAATAAACATGCTTTAAAGTGTCAACCAAAAAGGTTGGTGAGTTCATAGTTTTATCATAAATAATGATTTTCAATAGTTGTAATAGACCACAAGATTTCAATTTTATAAATAACCATACACTCGCAAGTGTATAAAAAGCATTCTATAAGTTGTAGGCACCCGGTAACAAGCCTTAACGTTCATGTTTTACCCTCTGAAAGTACACCGAATCAGGTGTGTTATATAAACCTCGAAGTACTAAAGCATCCCATAGTCAGGATGGGGTTTGTCATGCCCAATAGATCTATCTTTAGGATTTGCGCCTACCAGTCATACACTAGTAGTTATAGTTACCAAGCTAAGGGGATATTTCTGGTTTAAACCCACATAGTATTAGTTTTTGTACTTGTGCTTATTTCGTAAAACAGTTATAAAATACGCATGTATTCTCAGCCCAAAAATATATAATGCAAAAGCATTTAAAAAGGGAGCTATGAAAACTCACGTATCAATATTGTGGTTCAATATTGTAGGAAAAGTATGTAGACGCAACGGAAATGATAAATGCAAGGTTAGCCTTTGATTCACGAACAATACCCCCGAACATTACCCATAACCTCCTTAGCTATAACCCATTTGAAAACCCGTTTGAAATCACTTGAACATAACCCCGTCGTAGTATTTTATGTGAATACTAATAATAATAATACTATACTAATAATAATAATAAGATTAATAATAATATTAATCTTAATAATAATAATAATAATAATAATAATAATAATAATAATAATAATAATAATAATAATAATAATAATAATAATAATAATAATAATAATAACAATAATAATAACAATAATAACAATAATAATAATAATAATAATAATAATAATAATAATAATAATAATAATAATAATAATAATAATAATAATAATAATAATAATAATAATAATAAAATTGTGATGATGAATATGATACAAAGTAAATATCTATTTCTATGTGAAAATGAATTGAACGAGAAACTGAAGTTGTGTGAAATTATTGGTGTCGATCATTCATATATATAGATTAATAAAATAATAATATAATAATTTTGAAATAAAATATAATAATATAATAATAATCAATAATTTAATATAATAATAAAAAAATTAAAATTTGAAAACGTGTGATTTTAAAAAGTAGCCGCTTTTGTCTCATTCTACCGACAGTTTTCACGGACCGGTATTTCGTACTCTGTTACTAATAATTGACGGTAAAAATATGGATAAAAATTCCACTTTTTATATTTGTATGTATATATATATATATATATATAGATATATATATCTGTTTTGGTCTTAAGCTTTATAGAATTAGTTGTAAAAAGGTTCGTTTATAAAGTTTATAAGCGTAATATGTGTTTTCCTAGTTTTTGACTGGACAAAGATATATAATATAATATAAATTTTAATATAATAAATAATAAATATAATAATATAATAATATTGAAATAAAATATAATAATATAATAATAAATTTAGAATCAAATTTGAATCGTAAATTTTTAAAAAGTCGTATTTATTAAATACTTCAGGGGTATATTATGTAACTTATAATTAATAATTTCTATCATGTCGCTTTCATGTGAATAGTAAATAAATTAATTTCGTTTCATTTTCTATTCAATGAATAGTAAATGAATTAATTTAAATTTAACTATCTAAGCTACACGTTGTTTTACGTTGTGCTTTACAAATTGTATATTTTTAATTTAACTTCGTTTCTTAAAAAAAATTACAAAAATTATATCATAAAAATAAAACGACATAATACGTAAAATTTTTAATTTGAAATAGCATCGTTTAATAGTAAATTTTTTTATCATTTCATATATAAATATTATAAAATTTAGTTTTCTTGAACTAATTATATTCAAAATCATTTTATTAAGAGGTTATAATAATAGAAATTATTATATCATAAAACGTTTTCATTTAAGAAAGTAAAATCATATATAAATCATGACGGGTTCGAGGTTTAAATTATAGGTTGTTCGTGAATCGTAGGGTAAAGTCCAATGGTTAATTAAATGTATGAAAAAATATTTTAATGCAACACATCAATTTGCTTATCTTGTCGGAGTTATCAGAGTTTAAATTTGACCAAAATTTCCGGGTCATGACAACCTACATACCAAAACGAAGCTAACGATGCCAGTGACACATTTAATACATGAACTTTAATATTTAAACAACATTTAATCATTCAAAATTCAAGATTAAGCACACCCATTTTTCATATTCAAGCTAGTTACTCAAAACAACAAATCGAGCAAACCTAACACATATTCATGTTAGACTTGAGCCATAGACACTAATTAACACTATTTCAAGTCAAAAACACTAAGAACATGAAATCTAGAGTTTTAGAAATGTTACCCAAACGAGATGAAATTGGTACCAAAATGTAGAGGATGATGAGAGGATCACGAATATGTAATTTAGTTTGTTGTAAGCCTCCTAGATCGAATTTAGATGATGAATGAATGATTTGGGTGTTATGGGTGTTCTTGCAACTAAAGAGAAAAGAGAAAAAAAGGGAGGTAGGAGATGGATGGAAATGAATGGATGAGATGGTGGGTTGACTAGTTGACCTAGTCAACTAGTTTGCCCACTTGACGCCAATAGTCCCTCGAGTTTAAAAGCGGGTGCGTGAATTTACCAAACGAATTAATTTAAATACGCGAGAGTAAATGGGAGATGTTATAATCGAATAAAGAAATATTAAGAACGTTAGTTAACGAAAGATACGAATTTAGATAACGAAAGATATTATCTAAAAAAAAGACGGTGTTAAAAATAAATTTAACGAAAAAATGCGGGATGTTACACTAGCATGGTATAGGACCGACAATGTACTATGGGTCTAGTTAGATGTTTCACTATGAAAGAGTCCTCAGTCGAAATCCAAGGCTCGGTGGACTTACTACAACCGGTGTGCCTCAGTTAAACTTACGTTGTATCTGATAGACTTCTCTTACCAAGGGGTGACACAGATAGTGTACTCTGAATCGGGGTTCGCGACTTCCCAATAACAGAGCCGATAACTACGTTATATTAGTTGGAAAATCGATTGAGTTTAAAGCATAATCAGAAAGCATCTCGACAACATACACAAACCATAATATTATTTCGGCATTATAACTGACTACATCATAGCATCCACTAAAGATAACTACTCGCTAATCATGGCAACAATATCACAAAGCATAATAATGAAAGACATTATATAAAGATAAAGGATAGAAGTACCAGTAGATTAAACGAGTTCCGAATACAAAAGTGACAACTTCAAACTCCAGACCGCTCCTAATACAATCTTCGGTGTTCTTCTCCGGGTACTAGATTTCCCGCGCGGAGTCGAAGACCTTGAAAGTATGACTAGTATTGTAGAAAGAGAGAGAGAGAGAGAGAAAGAGAGAGAGAGAGAGAGAGAGAGAGAGAGAGAGAGATAGAGAGAGAGAGAAGTGAATTGAAGTGTGTGTCAAAATGGATGACAAAAATCCCTTTAAATAGACTTGGAAATGGCCTACATATGGCTGGCAAGCCATATGGCAGGCCGTATGAGGGGGCCGTATGGGCTGGCAGGCCTGCATGGCCGTTTTCACAGGCCGTATAGCAAGCCATTTTTCACACTGACAGGCCGTATGGAAAGCCGTATGGCCTGCCCTGGTTTGCTATTTTCACTGGATCGCAACTTGATTTCCTTGATCGTAACTTGGTTTCTTGTCTTTCACCGTTTTTGCTCTAGAATCTTCGTTTTAGCTCCGATTCTCTTGATTCTTTTTGCACTATCTTCGTAATCACTTAATCTTCAATTTCTTCCGACGAAGCGGGTATTTTGGCGATAAAGTTTGGAACTTTATTGTTTTTGGGCCTTAATACCGGGGTGAAAACGTGACTTTTTAGCCGATATCAGACCCGTAGCTTATTGATTGAATCTGCCTCAAGAACTCAGCGAAATTCATGACATGTTTCATGTGTCGGACTTGAAAAAGTTCTTGGCAGACGAGAACCTGATAATTCCTTTGGAGGAGATACAAGTTGATAGTAAACATTTCGTGGAAGAACCTGTTGAGATCATGTACCGTGAGGTCAAACGCTTAAAGCAGAGCAACATACCAATTGTTAAAGTTCGAAAGAACGCACGCAGAGGTCAAGAGTTCACGTGGGAATGTGAAGACCAGATGAAAAAAATTACCCGCAACTGTTTCCTGACGTGCACTAAATTTCAGGACGAAATTTCATTAACGGGGAGGTAAGGTAACAACCCTGCTATTTCCGTTAAGCTTCGTTAACCGTTCGTTAAGTTATTTAATGGTACTTACTTGCGTTTTGTTTATTTAATGGAATTAAATGCATACTTAGTTCTTTGAGGACAACTATAATTAACATGGGAATATATTATTCAGGAAACTTATTTCGAATTTTGAAATACGAAGAAAACGATACGGTTTTAAGAACTGCAAATGATATCTTTCGGGACTGCGAAACACTCAGTTTTCAACTAAATAATTATTTTTAATAATTATTAACTTTGATAAAAACTTATTTAATTTATTATTTATTTAATGAATTAAATGTAGTGAATTACGTTTTAACGACCGGTTAATGTTCCGAGAACTCGGTATGGTTAACGGCACTTGAAACGGATTACCCGAATACATGAGACTAGCAAAAACGAGCCCGAGAACACTACCCCATGGTCCATTCGGCCGACCCCCCTCCATCATTCCCTCTTGGACTTATTTTGGGCTCCATACTTTGTTTTGTGGGTTTATTTTAGGCCTTAGACGAACTATAATTAGAAGTAAAATCACTGGACATAATCCCTAACCTAATTGCAATCGACATCAACCCCTTTCCCCTCTCTTTTTCATCGACCTCAAAACACCCATCAATTTTGCTCAATTGCTTAAACCTTCATCACGAAAGTGATTGCTTTGATCGTTCTCTACACGTTGGTACCAATTGATTGTGTTTTAGAGGTATAATTATATAACCCTAATTTTATAAAACTTAATTTTATATAGTTTACATAGTAATCAATGTTCTATTGCTCAATCCATTGTGTGTGTACTTGTTACTAGTCGATACTTTGCTTGGTTTGTATGTTTAAGTTAAATCATGAATTTATAACGCATGCTAATGATATTGTAATCATGTTTTCGGTAAATAAAAAGTATCTAGATGGAAAGCTATCGAAAAATTAATAACTTTTTTCGCAAGAATCGCTTAAATTCTATATATATATATATATATATATATATATATATATATATATATATATACTTATTTGAATTTTCGACATGTTTATATGCTTTAATTAGAAAATTATGATTTGTGTGATATGAATTAGTGCATGAACTAATTACCAAACACTCAATTTGAACTATGATATCATATCGTTTGGATTTGTAAAACTCGTTTTATGCTTATTTGACCGTACATTGTAAAACTTGTTAATCGACACTTTTGAACTGAGGTAAACAAAAATTTAGTTTGATTTCTGGAAAATAAGCTTTTGCGTTTTGAAATGTTCATAAAGATTACTTCACTTTTCATGTAGATCATGTGTGCTAATTGTTTCTAGATGTCCGGATAATCGCGTTCGAAAATGACTACCTGAATGGAGTCGAAACTGTCTCGTATGCATAGAAAATGGTCTATCATGAAATAGAAATTTTTTGAGTACTTTATCTTCTGGTATGTTGGTATTTGTATGTTAAGAACATATCTCATTTGCATATCAACATCTGAAAACTCTATACGCTATGTGCTTTGTGTGTGCTAAAGCGGAAGGTCTGTTCAAATCAAAAAGTCCGACTTGAAATGCAAAACTGTACAAATTGGCTACATGAAAATCTTTGAATATGTGATAGATTGAACTTTGAGATGTTTTTGACCATCTCCCACTGGTATTGTATGATTTAAATTTTTCTAGAATAAATGGAAGATTTTACATATGTGTTGCGCGTGTAGAAACGGAACCGGAATAAATTGCATGCTACGTGATTGCATGCTACGTGAGTCCTAGAAATCGTATGATAGTTTGGTTAGTCTTTTTAGAAAGCTAATGACATGTACTTATGATCTGGAGCTTATCATATTTTCATGATTTGTCATTTGTGAATAATGCTTGTTGGTTTGCATGACTTTTGTAAACACTTACGACAACTGAACTAGAAAACGTGAAATTACTAAACTAATGTTTGAAACTTACAAGTTGACCTTGGTTTGAATTCATGACATCATTGACATGACCTACTGATGTAGTTGAGTTAGGTTGACCAACTTGACCAAGTTTGACTTTTATTTGACTTGCATGAACTAGTTGACTTTGTGTTGACTTTTACTTTACAACTGCGTCGGTCTGAGCAATAAGACAACTGTACTATGGATCAACTTCTAAATTGAAATAGACATATGTAACTACATATTGATATATCTGGGTTACATTACTCGATCTTAGTTAGCCAAAAACTTGTTGCTTGTGCAAAACAATCAAGTGCACTAAATGTGAGTCTACAGTCCCATACACTTTTCTTTTTGGGATGAGATATGATGTTATGCGAGGTGTATATAAAATAGTTATTAATTTTAGCAGAAAACACTATTAATTACGATACAATTTTATACAAGATATTTATTTATTTATAGAATGGATATACTTAAACCTTGCTACAACACTTATAGGCAGTGTACCTAATCGTACAGTAGTGTAGTTTTTAGTAAGTCCGGTTCGTTCCACAGGGAAATCTTTAAACAAAGCTCAACGCTATATTAGTTTACTTTTATAAAAATACATGTAATATTATTATTATAAAGGGGGGTTTTTACCGTTTAATGACCGGTTTGTCGATTTTAAGACTTTAGTCGCAGTTAAAACCTAATGTAAAATATAAAATAAATACAAGACTTAAATTAAAGCGTAAAGTAAATAACGATAATGAAATTGCGAATAATAAAAGTGCGATAAAATAAAATTGCGATAATTAAAAAGTACGATAAATAAAAGTGCGATTAAATAACAATAAATAAAAGTGCGATAATTAGAAGTACAATTAAATATAAAATAAAGGAAATTAAATATGAAATAAAAGAATTATGCTTATTTAAACTTCCGTAATCATGATGTTCGACGTGTTGATTTTAGTTTTATGCCCCATGGGTTAATTGTCCTTTGTCCTGGATTATTTAATATGTCCGTCTGGTTTTTGTCCATAACAGTCCATCAGTCATAAATATAAAGTGCGAGTGTCCTCGTCAAATTATTATTATACCCGAAGTTAAATATTCCAACTAATTGGGGATTCGAATTGTAACAAGGTTTTAATACTTTGTTTAATGAATACACCAGGTTATCGACTGTGTGTAAACCAAGGTTTTACTACTTTGTTAACAATTACACCAATTACCCTTGAATGTAATTTCACCCCTGTTTTAATTATTCTAGTGGCTATTAATCCATTCCCGTGTCCGGTTAAATGAACGATTATTCGTACATATAAATACCCCGCCCATCGTGTCCGATCGAGTGTATATGGTAATTTATAGGGACGCCCAATTGTAAATCTTTATATTAACATTAACAAACTATCATTTAGTTAAACAAATATAAAGCCCATTAATAGCCCATAGTCTAATTTCCACAAGTGTCGTTCTTTTGTCCAAACCCCAATTATGGTACAAAGCCCAATTACCCAATTTTAGTGATTAGCCCAACATCATGATTACTTCGGATTAAATAAGCATAATAATAACTTAGCTACGAGACATTAATATAAAAAGGTTGAACATAACTTACAATGATTAAAAATAGCGTAGCGTTACACGGACAGAATTTCGACTTACACCCTTACAACATTCGCTAACATACCCTTATTATTAGAATTATAATTAAAATTAAAATTAAAATATAAATTATATATATATATATTTTACGTATATATGAGAGAAGAGAGATTGATGGATATTTTTTTTTGGTTCACCAAAGCTCGATTTTATAGGAGATGTGGCCTGACTTTTCATGCCATGCGATCGCATGGACTTTCTTCTTCCTGGCCATGCGATCGCATGGCCAGCTGGGAGAGCTCACATGTTACTTGTTTCCTTGTGCCGACGTTTTATAAATAATATAATATATTAAATAATTATAAGAATTATTTAAATATTATATTATATTTATGTGCATAGTTGACTTGTAATTTTTAGTCCGTTGCGTCGAGCATTGAGAGTTGACTCCGGTCCCGGTTACGGATTTTCGAACGTCCTTGCGTACAATTTTATATTTTGTACTTTGCGTTTTGAATCTTGTACTCTTGTAATTTCGAGACGTTTCTTATCAATAATTGGAACCTCTTTGATTGTCTTTTGTACTTTTGAGCTTTTTGGTGGTTTGCGTCTTCAATTCGTCGAATATGTCTTTTGTCTTCACCTTTTATTATTTAAACGAATATCACTTGTAAATAGAACAATTGCAACTAAAAGCTTGTCTTTCTTGAGGAATAATGCTATGAAATATATGTTCGTTTTTAGCATTATCAAATATTCCCACACTTGAGCGTTGCTTGTCCTCAAGCAATATCGTCTTGAAATACTAGAATCACTTCTTTATTCTTCACACTTTGTACATCAGTGATTTCTATACGGCGGTATAAACAATGGTAGTAACGATATGGTTTACAGTCCCACATGACTATAAAAATTTAGATCCATTAAGGAAATTGGATCTTTATGAAAACATTTGATCTTTTGAAAATTAAATTTAGTTTTTACCCTAGATAAGTTTTCCGGAATAACCCTTTACCGGTGTTTGCAAAATATTTTTGTGGGTTTGGTAGGTTTTAGATTTGAAAATTTTAGCTCAAAACTTATGGCTTTGTGTCACCCACTTGCTAACCTTGTATTTGGAAAGCAACACGTCCAGTTCACTTGTCCCGTATATTACCTTTCGGTAAACTACCGTCCAGTTGTAAAGGAAAGCGTTGAACAAGCAACTGTTAAGGCAATGTCCTCTGACATGCTTTTAATTATGGTCTATAACGTGTCGGACGCAATTACTATCCTTGGTAGGAGCAATAGTAAAGTTCATCCTTATGATTTTTCGGTATGGCACGAGGTCCTGTCTTTGACCACTACGCAACCACCGTTCTTACGGTTGACACCCGATTTGGTTCAGGTGACCTAATGAATTCCAGGTGAATTCCTAGGATTTTACGTTCAATGGTAATGAACGCATTAAAAGTAGGGTTTTCAGAAAACAAATCGGTTTGTAATTTTGATCAAAATATTTTCTCGTTCAAGCTCGAGTTTAGATATCATTGAATTCCATGAGTTTGTAATTCTCAATCTTTAAGGTCAATCTCAAGGATTGAGTGATATCAGTCTTAAAAGCTGATTTTTAATCTTTAAGGAGATTATCCTTTCTGGGGATCTGATTCATTAGTCTTATCCAGCTAATTTGCATGGTGCCCCCCCATTGTACGAGATAAATCCTTCTCATGGTTAGGATAAATCTGACCACTTGGCGACCCTGTTTAATGCTGAGGTCGGTGGATTTCCTGCTGATTTTAGTGATGACTTTTCTAGATTTTTCGTCAACCTACAGCTGGTCTGGACGACAACTTCATGACCTAGATCAAGAAGCGCGTTTATTTTTCGGAAGACTTTACTTCCTTTTAATGATGGAATTGATTCATCGTGTAGATCCATCTCTTCTTTTCTTTCATTGGGTAAAACAGTTTAGTTTAGTCCAAAGCAAAAGTATTTTCAGTTATTTGTTACAGATATATGTGACATATATTTAAGATAACTTGGTAAATTTTCCCACACTTGGCTTTTATTTTCTTTTTTTATCGTCCTCTATTCCATTTAAAATGAATTTCAACATTTTGGTTTGTTTCTCAATTTATGTCCTTTCCGAGGTAACAATAATTTCGGTGTTAACACCTAGTTTTATCGTTCATAAATATGTATAAACATGATTTTGAGTTCATTTAATTGAAAATTTTGAAAATTTTTACTAGAATTGGGTAGTCAGTATATAAGACTAGGGCTGTTCTTTTTTATCAGAGAGCACTAGATTCTAATACAACTACTATGTTACTAGTATTTTTAATGGTTACCAAGTGTATAAAGTAAAAAATTTTTAAAATCCGAAAGAATTTAACCCCTTCCCACACTTAAGATCTTGCAATACCCTCATTTGCAAGAAATCAGTAACAATTTAAATTATTGAGGGTGATTTGTGTGAAAATGATTAAATTTTACCAAAATTTCCAAATATATTGGCGTTTGTTTGCTGAATGATAAATGGTGCACATCATTTGTTCATTCCGTCTGTTGTGACATCATATTTATTTGTCATCTTGTCGTCAAAATTAGTAGCTTTTGCTGAACTTAATGCCAGTCTTTGAAAATGCGCTGTTTTACCCTGTTTTGAACAATCGACAATATACATACATACAAGTATAATCATGCATGGCAATTTGAAATGGGACTTAATATCCCACTTTCAAATTCTAAATATGAAATATTAGTACACAATAATAATAAAATAATAAAAATTACACAAATTTATCCAATAACATAAGTTTAAACATGAAAAAGTCAAAAGATAAAAACATAAAAATCATAAAAATAACCAATTGGAACTAAATCAGTCTGGATAGGGGTTCCAGTTCATCTCATCGGGTGGGTTCCATTGTTGGTTATAGGTGTTCTGATAGGCTTGGTTATAGTCATACCGGTTAAAGGGTGGTCGGATATCGGGGCTATGTGGCGGAAAATGAGCAGGTCGAGTAGGTACATAGTTATTTGGTACCTGATATGATAGCTGGCTCATGATTTGGTGCTGATGAACTAACCAGCTATCGTGTTGGCATCGCCTATAATCCTCGTATACTCGCTCGGAGTTCCACTACTCATACATACTATGTCTTGCCGCGTTCGTCATTGCTTCCTCATCTATACGAACGTGGACGTCAAGAATAGCATCTCGAAAGACATCCCTAATGTCTTCCGCCTCCTCCATTTCCTCGTCTGAGCCTCTCTCTACCTGAGGATGAGATCCCTCATAGGGTACTGCCTGGTTACGTCTACTTTTCAATACTTTAGCACCCACATAAACTTTCAATCCTAAGGGCTCAACCTGTTCTCTACAAATCTGTAATGGACCCCCTTGGTTCCTATCAACACCTAAATACTCTCCAATGAGAGTAACAAAAATACCTCCTCCTATTATACTCCCGTCCTGCATTCCCTCTACCATTTTAGATAAATAAAAAGCAACACAGTAAGGGATATTGACAAAGCTTCTAGGATCCCGAATACACTTTAGGTAGAATAAATCATATAAGATAATTTTTTCTTTATTATGACCTCTTTGTGTAATCGAGTTGGCCAAAAATCTATGAATAATACGAAGCTCGGCCCTGTCAATATGTGTATAGGAGTGTCCTCCTGCTCGTGTAAAAACATCAAAATGTGACATACGCCTCCAAATGGCGTCAGCGTCAAAGTTACTATCTACCCGTTCACCATAATGAATCAAGTTTGTACAATCGGGTAATAGCAACTCACCAGGAGTATAAATCTGTAAGGCCATGGCCATGTCCAGCATGGACATTCTGTACATCCTACCGCCAAGGATAAACCTAAGAAATCTTCTATCATCTATCCTAACTATATTTGTATCAAGTGATACAGTACTCATCAACTCAACACACCATTCCTTATATACAGGTCTACGAATGGTGAAAAGACGTTCCCAATCTGTAAAAGAAGAACTGCCATACCTTTGAACTAAAAGCTGTCTAACACGGTCAGCTAGATGGACCGTTTCCAAAGGGGCCCAATCAATTACCCTTGGCACCTCTACATTTTTTGTTACCAATTTGAATTTGTTCCTTTGATATGTCTCGTAATCTCTCCATCTTCTATCAAATCTCAGATTAGGATGTAGAGTGTGCTCAGGAATCGTTGGAAATTCTACTGGCGGCCTCATTGGGAATACTATGAATTCATCAACAAACTGTACTGGATCATAATAAGGTATGTGCTGATCAGGCTGTTGTTGTTCCTGTTGTGGTTCTTGTTCGTGTTGCATTTCTGGTTCTGGTTCTGGTGCTGGTGCTGGTCGTCTAGATGATGATGCTCCTGAACCTCCAGTATCGGCTCTCTGTAAAACACATTAAACACAAAAATTGTGCATCCAAATATGCATTAGTGTTAGCAAAATAACAACTTAAAACAATCACTATAACATGTTAAATCAAAATTAAACTTATACACATTTTCACAATTTTTCACAATTCTACACTTTTCAAATAAGCACATATGAAAATGTATACAAAATTCATAAGCATTTAACTCAAATAACATGTCAAAATATTCATTACTAATAATTTAACAAGTCTCAAATGGCAAATATATCAAATTAATCAAGTTCATGAATTTTGGACTTAAAAAGTCCACTTTAATCTCTAAAAATCATGTTTAGGATCATTGTTTTGATCATTTAACTATCTAAACATGTTACACTACTCAATTTGGCAATAATTCATGACAAAAATCGGCCATAACCTGTTTATATCAAAAAGCCCCAAATTGCTCAAGAACACAAACCCTAGATTTCTAAAAATTTTGAAGTTTTTGGCTTCAAATCATGTTAAATAGCATCAATCTAGGTTATACATGCATAAAATACTAACAATTTATCACTAATTACACTAGAAATTAACAAAATTGCATTAGGTAAAAAATTGGTAATTATCACAAAAACTAGGAATTTATAGAGTTTAGGGGTGTAATTTTTACCAATTTGCTGAGGAATGAGAATCTAGGCATGATTAGAGCAAGAAAAATGACGAATTACGGTGAATTTTGGTGAAATTTGGTGAATATTTGGGAGTATTTTCGGGTATGTGTGTGTGTTGTGGTGTAGAAGCAGACTCTCTGCTGTTTTTGTTCCTGACCAGCATTTGGTCCCCATGCGATCGCATGGGTTCCAAGTGCAAACCCCATGCGATCGCATGGGGTGCCGGCTACAGTGTTTTCAGCCCTTTTTTTTTTTTTTTTTTATATAAAACCTTATACTTTATAAAACTTATAATTATTTAAATTTTAAAAATTTGGTTTCCTTTAGGAGCGAGGGCGTTTCGGATCGTTGTCCTAGTCTGTCCCTTGGCAAAATTTTAAAATTTGTCAAATCAAAGCGCTGTTTTTTAAAAGTAAAGATTTTTGGGTTTTTTAATGTTTTTGGCATACTTTAATTCAATAAGATTAAAAATAATGATAATAAAAGTTCTCGTCCCTCCCTTGGGTAAAGCAATTTCGGTTCAAAGACCTAGTCTTCAACTTACGACGAATTTTAAAAATCATATTTTTAACTTAATGAGATAAAATAAATTTTTGTTTTTAAATTCACACAACATAAATATAAAATTCAAAATTAATATTAAAAAAAATCACACCAAACTTAAAATTTGAAATGCATAAAATTAAAAATTCATATTTTAAAAATTAAAAATTCACACCAGACTTAATTTAAAAATTCAAATATTTACAATTTTAAAAATATTGTTTTTACAAAGTTTACAATATTAATTTAAGATTTAAATATTTATTTTAAAAACATGGTAAAAAAAAAATCTTTTTGGCTTTTTATCCCACTTTAATTAATCAAATATTATCAAAAATATGCGTCCCTCTTTTCGGTAAAGTAATTTCGGTTCCAAGACCTAATTTAACTCATGACGAATTTTTGAAATATTTTGGGTTGATTGATTAAAGATATTTATACCTTAAGAATAAACGTTAAATTTCGCAGTGATGTAATAAATTTTTGAATGATATCAATAATTTCGGTCGCCAAACCTAATTTTATTTAATACCAATTTAATACTTTTTAACGAACAAATTAGCGTTTATTATCAAAAGGTTAAAAAAAATAAAAAAAAAATAAAAACTGTACAGACATACCTGTGAAATAGATTTCTTAGTTATATGATCTATCCCATTCATAAGATAGTCGGTTTAATTGGTTTTCCATGGCTACATAGGCGTAACCTCGAGCATTCAGTGTCTTTTCTTCTAAACATATGAACGGTCCGTCTCTGCATAAAGTAACAAATTCGGTATTTGAATAGGTTTGATTATTTGAACATTTACCTCCATGTGACCATTTTCCGCATTTGTGACATCGTTCTAGGTGTCGTGCTCTTCTTTTCGCTGCGGATTTTGATTTTCCTTTACCAAATTGTAACTTATTATCTTCGCATCTGGATTCTTTTCTAACTCCGTCCATTCTTTCTCTGATTACTGATACTATTTCACTCGGTAGTATGTCATTATTTCTTTTAGTGATCAAAGCGTGTAGCATTAGACCATGGTTTAGTTCACAGGCAGTCTTCATTTTGTAAAAAACCTAAAAAAAATAAAAATTCAGAATGGGGGGAGAAGACTAGTTCTTTAGGGTCTGCTAGGGAAAGACCATTCGGGTTCCATTTTCGAGAACTACATGAAAACAGACAATCTAACTCTAACAGAAATACATATTATCCTTTAAAGACTTGATTCTCCCCACACTTAGTTAGCTGTGGTGTCGAAATTGTGATTAACTTCGTTGTCGACTTCCATCGGACCATGTATGTAATGTTTAACTCTGTGACCATTAACTTTAAATTCAATCCCATTTGAATTTATTAATTCTATCGTTCCGTATGGGAAAACTCTTTTGACTATGAATGGTCCAGACCATCTTGATTTCAATTTTCCAGGAAATAGCTTGAATCGTGAATTGAAAAGAAGAACTCTGTCTCCTTCTTTAAATTCTTTTGAACTTCTGATTCTTTTATCATGCCATTTCTTCGTTCTTTTTTTATAGATTAACGAATTTTCGTATGTTTCATGTCTTAATTCTTCTAATTCGTTTAGTTGACTTAATCGTAGACGTCCGGCTTCATGTAAATCAAGATTACATGTTTTCAAAGCCCAAAATGCTTTGTGTTCAATTTCTACTGGAAGATGACATGCTTTTCCATAAACAAGTCTAAAAGGTGTGGTTTCAATTGGAGTTTTGTAGGCTGTTCTAAAAGCCCAGAGTGCATCCTCTAATTTAATGGACCATTCCTTCGGATTTGATCCTACGGTTTTCTCTAGAATACGTTTTAAAGCTCGGTTGGTATTTTCAACTTGTCCACTTGTTTGTGGATGATATGCGGTGGAGATTTTATGAGTTACTCCATATCTTTTAAGAACTTTCTCAAGTTGATTATTACAGAAATGAGTACCCCGATCACTTATTAAAGCTTTAGGTGTTCCAAACCTTGCAAAAAGACGTTTTAAAAAGTTGACTACAACTCGTGCATCGTTAGTTGGGAGAGCTTGTGCTTCCGCCCATTTAGATACATAATCAATGGCTACGAGTATATATAGATTATTATTAGATTTTGGAAATGGACCCATAAAGTCAATACCCCAAATGTCAAATACTTCACATACTTGGATGACATTTTGTGGCATTTCATCACGTTGACTTATTTTTCCGGCCCTTTGACATGCATCACAGGATTTGCAAAGAAGGTGTGCGTCTTTGTAAATTGTAGGCCAATAGAATCCAGCTTCATAAACTTTTCTTGCTGTTAGTTGAGGGCCATAATGCCCTCCTGTTGGTCCTGTGTGACAATGGTTTAATATTTTACTAGCTTCATCTCCAAATACACATCGGCGTATTATTCCATCGGGACAACTTTTAAACAAATGTGGATCTTTCCAGAAATAGTGTTTTATATCACTGAAGAATTTCTTTCGTCTTTGGTACGATAATCCTTTTTCAAGGAATCCACAAACTAAGTAGTTTGCATAGTCTGCAAACCATGGGATTTCTTTATAATCTATCTTCAATAGATATTCATCAGGAAAGTTGTCTTGTATGGCTGATTCATTTAGAACTTCTAATTCGGGATTTTCAAGACGAGAAAGATGATCAGCGGCGAGATTTTCTGCTCCTCTTTTATCTCGGATTTCAATATCAAACTCTTGTAAGAGTAAGATCCAACGGATTAATCTTGGTTTAGCATCTTGTTTTGAAAATAGGTATCTAAGAGCAGAATGGTCGGTATAGACCACTGTTTTTGCTAGAACGAGATATGATCGAAATTTGTCAAAAGCAAAGACAATAGCAAGGAGTTCTTTTTCAGTAGTTGTATAGTTCGTTTGTGCTCCTTGTAATGTCTTACTAGCATAATATATAGGTTGAAATTGTTTTTCAATCCTTTGTCCTAAAACGGCTCCCATTGCAAAATCACTTGCATCGCACATTAGTTCAAATGGTAGATTCCAATTTGGTGTTATCATGATCGGTGCATTAGTGAGTTTCTCTTTAAGAATATTAAAAGATTTGATACACTCATCTGAAAAGATGAATGGCGCATCCTTTTCTAGGAGTTTATTCATAGGAGTGGCAATTTTAGAAAAATCTTTTATGAAACGTCGGTAAAAACCGGCATGCCCTAGAAAACTCCTAACTCCTCTAACATTGGTGGGATGTGGAAGTTTAGCAATTACATCTACTTTAGCTCTATCCACTTCAATTCCTTCTTTTGAAATTTTATGTCCAAGAACGATGCCTTCTTTAACCATGAAATGGCATTTCTCCCAATTAAGTACTAGATTTGATTTTTCGCATCTAATTAGCATTCGTTCCAGATTAATTAGACATGATTTAAATGTATCACCGAAGACTGAAAAGTCATCCATGAATACTTCCATGCATTCTTCTATCATGTCGTGAAAAATCGCCATCATACACCTTTGAAAGGTTGCAGGGGCGTTGCAAAGTCCAAATGGCATGCGTTTGTAAGCAAAAGTACCATAAGGGCACGTGAATGTGGTTTTCTCTTGATCTTCGGGTGCTATTGGAATTTGAAAATATCCGGAAAATCCATCTAGAAAACAATAGTAACTATTTCCGGCTAATCTTTCCAACATTTGATCTATGAAAGGTAAGGGAAAGTGATCTTTTCTGGTGGCGTCATTTAATTTTCTATAATCAATACATACACGCCATCCTGTTACAGTCCTAGTAGGAATAAGCTCATTTTTCTCATTTGTAATGACAGTCATGCCACCCTTCTTAGGTACGCATTGAACTGGGCTTACCCATGGACTATCAGAAATTGGATATATCAAACCTGCATCTAGCAGTTTAATAATCTCTTTCTTAACTACATCTTGCATATTAGGATTTAGTCTTCGTTGGCGTTGCACATACGTTTTATGACCTTCTTCCATAAGGATTTTATGTGTGCAATACGAAGGACTTATTCCTTTAATATCATGAATCTTCCATGCAATGGCTGGTTTATGAGCTTTCAACACAGAAATGAGTTGTGATTTCTCATTTTCAGTAAGAGAAGACGATATTATTACATGTAATTCAGATTCACCATGTAAATAAGCGTATTCCAAATGGTTTGGAAGTGGCTTTAACTCTAATTTCGGAGGTTCTTCTATCGATGATTTATATCGATATCTGTCTTCTTCTTTTAGCATTTGAATTTCTTCTGTTGTTGGTTCATATCCATTAGCTATGAGTGTAGCTAACATTTCAGCTTCATCAATTGGTTCATTACCTTCTCCTAAAGAACATTCTCCTGTTCCTTGTAATTCTGGAAATTCTTCTAATAATTCTGCATGTGCATCTATAGTTTGAATATAATAACATGTATCATCTGCAGATTGTGGTTGTTGCATTGCTCTATCAACTGAAAAGGTAACACTCTCATCCTCTATACTTAGGGTCAGTTTCTTACCGAACACGTCTATCATTGCTTTAGCCGTGTTTAAGAATGGTCTTCCTAATATGAGAGGAACTTGAGAATCTTCTTCCATATCCAAAACAACAAAATCTACTGGAAATACTAAAGTACCAACTTTAACTAGCATGTTCTCCATTATCCCTCTAGGATATTTTATTGATCTATCGGCTAGTTGTATGCTTATTCTGGTTGGTTTCAATTCTCCAAGGTCTAGTTTAGTGTATAGTGAATACGGCATTAGATTTATACTAGCACCTAAGTCTGCCAATGCTTCTATTGAACTAAGACTACCCAGAAAACATGGAATTGTGAAACTTCCTGGATCAGATAGTTTTTCTGGTATCTTATTCAACAGCACTGCTGAACAATTAGCATTCATAGTAACAGCCGAGAGTTCTTCCATTTTCTTTCTATTTGAGATTAGATCTTTCAAGAATTTAGCATATCTTGGCATTCCTGAAATCACATCAATGAAAGGAAGATTTACATTTATCTGTTTAAACATATCCAAGAATTTGGATTGCTCGGCTTCAAGTTTCTCTTTCTTCATTTTACTCGGGTAAGGAAGTGGTGGTTGATATGGTTTAACATAAGGTTTATCCTTAACTGTGTTATCTTCATTAACCTTTTCAACTACCGGTTCTTTTTCCTTATCTTGATCAGGTTGTGGTTCTTGTGGAGTAGGAATGGTTTCATCAGAAGTTACAGGTATTTCAGGTGGTTTAAGTGTTGTACCACTTCTTGTGGTAATAGCTTTAGCTGTTTCATTTCGGGGGTTAGCGTTTGTATCACTAGGTAGACTTCCCGGTTTTCTTTCACCTATTAACCTTGCTAGGTTACTTACTTCTTGTTCCAGATTTTGAATAGAAGCTTGTTGATTTCTAAATGCTTGAGCATTTTGTTCATTGGTTTGTTTCTGAGATGTGAAAAACTGTGTTTGAGTTTCAACTAGCTTCGTCATCATATCTTCTAAATTCGGCTTTTTATCATCGGTTTGTTGTGGTGGTTTGTTTTGAAAATTAGGTCTTTGCTGATTGTAAGTATTGTTGGATACTTGTTGATTGCTAGGACCTTGTTGGTTGTTGTATGGAATATTTCGGTTATAATTCTGGTTTTGATTGTAAATCGGTCTTGGCGGTTGATAATTATTCTGATAATTATTTCCAGGCCTTTGGTTTATGTATGAAATATTCTCTCTTTGTTCCATTGTTAATTCAATACTGAGACAATCTTTTGTCAAATGTGGTCCTCCACACTGCTCACAACTAATTCGTATTGAGTGAATATCTTTAGTCATCTTTTCCATTCGTCTCTCCACAGCATCTATCTTTGCGGAAATGGAATCTAAGTCATGGCTAGAATCGGCTCTAGCTGCTTTAGATGATCTAATGATATCTTTTTCTTGGTGCCACTCATGTGAGTGGGAAGCAGTGTTATCAATAATTTTGTAAGCATCAGTTTCGGTTTTCTTCATAATAGAACCACTAGCTGCTATATCTATGTCTTTCCTTGTAGTGATGTCGCATCCTTGGTAGAATATTTGTACTATTTGACAGGTGTCTAAACCATGTTGCGGACATCCTCTTAATAACTTTCCATATCTAGTCCACGCCTCATATAGATTTTCATTTGGTTTTTGTGTGAACGTAACAATTTCTGCTTGAAGTCTTACGGCTTTAGATGCAGGAAAGAATTGTTTAAGAAATTTTTCAACTAAAACGTCCCATGTATCAATCGCCCCTTCAGGTAACGATTCCAACCAATCTTTGGCTTCTCCCTTTAAAGTCCAGGGAAATAACATGAGATATATCTGTTCATCCTCTACTTCTCGGATTTTAAATAGTGTGCAGATCCTATTAAAGGTACGTAGATGTTCATTTGGATCTTCCTTCGGCGCACCACTAAATTGGCATTGATTAGTCACCATGTGTAGAATTTGTCCTTTGATTTCATAATCTGGCGCATTAATGTCTGGATGAGTAATTGCGTGACCTTGGCCAGTGCGTTTAGCTCTCATTCGGTCTTCCATACTTAAAGGTTCCAGATTCTCCATAATTGAATTTGTTGAATCAGTATCACTAGATGATTTTGATTTAATGGTTCGTTCCTCAACAATCTCTGTTTGAATGATTGGTGGCTCCGGAGGAAAGTTTAGTGGTTCAGGATCTACGAACCGTTCCTGAATATTCTCCGGATTCTCAATTGTGAGGTCGGGTTCAAAAAATGGATTATCGGAAATTTGAACTGAAGTACTTGGTCTACTGGATGACGATTCTAAAGAAAAATCAACGGCGGTTATAATTGCTAAATGTCTTGATCTAGTTACAGGTGGTGAACGTACAAAAGGTGGTGAACGTCTTGCTCGGTGCATTCACTGAATATCCTATTAGTTTTAAAAAGGAAAGAAAAATTATAATAAGTTATCCAATCAATAGACTTTTCTGATTTTGCCCACGTTTCGAATAGCCAAAAGATGCAGCAGAGGGGCAGGATTCGTTTGGTCTCAATATAATTGAGGACTGTTTGGCTCCAATAACCCGGTCCACGTACAAATCCAACTATTACTACGAACCAGAAAATTTTGATGTCTATTAATTTAACCACTTAAAATAAATTTTCGTAATTTTAAGAAAGTTTAGATAAGAAGTAGAATAAAAATCTATGTCCTAAAACTAGAATAGCGAGAAATAAGAAAGAAAAAGAGTTCGTCGAAAAAGGTCGAAAAAGAAAAATGGTTGAAAAATAAAAGGTGACGAAAAAAAAATAAAAGAAACTTATAAAACTTAAAAATACTAACCTAACCTTATTACTACAACTAACTTAAAATTATAATCGCAAATTGAGATTACTAATTGGAATGATAATTGATACATAGTAAAAGGTCGTCTAAAAATATTAAAGCTTACAAGAAAAACTAAATCCCAAATAAAAGAAACTAAAATTTAAAAAGGCGTCGCAAAATTTTAAAGTACCTAAATCTTAGTCTAAAGAAAAAGCACTTAAGGAATTCTACGGCAAAGCCTAAAAATCTAGGAGTAAAAATGACTATAGCAAAAACTAAGTTTAAAACTAAATATGAGCTAAAAATACAAATATTACGCTACAACGATTAAAAAGGGACAAAATATAAAAATATACAAAAAGTTGTAAAAAGTACAATTTTTATAAAAATATTATTTTTTATATTATTTATTTTATAAAACTATTAATTTTATAATTTAATGAAAACTAAAATAAAACTAAATATAACAAATTAATAATAAAAAAAAACTAAACTAATAATAAAAACAATAATACCCTAATTAGGGTTTTAATTATATAATAATAATAATAATTTCGTAATTATTGCAGCAGGAAGTCAAATCTGGCGTGTCAGATGGGCTCATGCGATCGCATGAGTCCTCAGTTGCCCAGCCATGCGATCGCATGGGCTAGGGTTTCGGGCCATAGAGTGGGCTGCTACAATACAGGCCGAATTTTTTTTTTTTTTTTTTTCTGTTTTAATAAAATTATGTAATATATTTATATAAATTAAATAAAACTTATATTTTTATAAAATAAAGATAAAGAAACTTTTATATAACTTACAAACTCTTAAAAAAATATTTATATTTTTGTTTTTATTTTTATATTTTTGAATATTTAAAACGTATTTCTACAAAACGTACTAAAAATAAAAATCTTTTTTTTTTATATTAGCGTTGCGCTTCCGGCGTTTAAGAATGTCCCCGGCAGCGGCGCCAAAAATACTTGATGTTATGCGAGGTGTATATAAAATAGTTATTAATTTTAGCAGAAAACACTATTAATTACGATACAATTTTACACAAGATATTTATTTATTTATCGAATGGATATACTTAAACCTTGCTACAACACTTATAGGCAGTGTACCTAATCGTACAGTAGTGTAGTTTTTAGTAAGTCCGGTTCGTTCCACAGGGAAATCTTTAAACAAAGCTCAACGCTATATTAGTTTACTTTTATAAAAATACATGTAATATTATTATTATAAAGGGGGGGTTTTACCGTTTAATGACCGGTTTGTCGATTTTAAGACTTTAGTCGCAGTTAAAACCTAATGTAAAATATAAAATAAATACAAGACTTAAATTAAAGCGTAAAGTAAATAACGATAATAAAATTGCGAATAATAAAAGTGCGATAAAATAAAATTGCGATAATTAAAAAGTACGATAATTAAAAGTGCGATTAAATAACAATAAATAAAAGTGCGATGATTAGAAGTGCAATTAAATATAAAATAAAGGAAATTAAATATGAAATAAAAGAATTATGCTTATTTAAACTTCCGTAATCATGATGTTCGACGTGTTGATTTTAGTTTTATGCCCCATGGGTTAATTGTCCTTTGTCCTGGATTATTTAATATGTCCGTCTGGTTTTCGTCCATAACAGTCCATCAGTCATAAATATAAAGTGCGAGTGTCCTCGTCAAATTATTATTATACCCGAAGTTAAATATTCCAACTAATTGGGGATTCGAATTTTAACAAGGTTTTAATACTTTGTTTAATGAATACACCAGGTTATCGACTGTGTGTAAACCAAGGTTTTACTACTTTGTTAACAATTACACCAATTACCCTTGAATGTAATTTCACCCCTGTTTTAATTATTCTAGTGGCTATTAATCCATTCCCGTGTCCGGTTAAATGAACGATTATTCGTACATATAAATACCCCGCCCATCGTGTCCGATCGAGTGTATATGGTAATTTATAGGGACGCCCAATTGTAAATCTTTATATTAACATTAACAAACTATCATTTAGTTAAACAAATATAAAGCCCATTAATAGCCCATAGTCTAATTTCCACAAGTGTCGTTCTTTTGTCCAAACCCCAATTATGGTACAAAGCCCAATTACCCAATTTTAGTGATTAGCCCAACATCATGATTACTTCGGATTAAATAAGCATAATAATAACTTAGCTACGAGACATTAATATAAAAAGGTTGAACATAACTTACAATGATTAAAAATAGCGTAGCGTTACACGGACAGAATTTTGACTTACACCCTTACAACATTCGCTAACATACCCTTATTATTAGAATTATAATTAAAATTAAAATTAAAATATAAATTATATATATATATTTTACGTATATATGAGAGAAGAGAGATTGATGGATATTTTTTTTTGGTTCACCAAAGCTCGATTTTATAGGAGATGTGGCCTGACTTTTCATGCCATGCGATCGCATGGACTTTCTTCTTCCTGGCCATGCGATCGCATGGCCAGCTGGGAGAGCTCACATGTTACTTGTTTCCTTGTGCCGACGTTTTATAAATAATATAATATATTAAATAATTATAAGAATTATTTAAATATTATATTATATTTATGTGCATAGTTGACTTGTAATTTTTAGTCCGTTGCGTCGAGCATTGAGAGTTGACTCCGGTCCCGGTTCCGGATTTTCGAACGTCCTTGCGTACAATTTTATATTTTGTACTTTGCGTTTTGAATCTTGTACTCTTGTAATTTCGAGACGTTTCTTATCAATAATTGGAACCTCTTTGATTGTCTTTTGTACTTTTGAGCTTTTTGGTCGTTTGCGTCTTCAATTCGTCGAATCTGTCTTTTGTCTTCACCTTTTATTATTTAAACGAATATCACTTGTAAATAGAACAATTGCAACTAAAAGCTTGTCTTTCTTGAGGAATAATGCTATGAAATATATGTTCGTTTTTAGCATTATCAAGATAACATGCTGTTTTAAACTGCTTTATGATTTAGACACGAGTACTTAAACTAACATACATATGAGTTTGATCAAAAATCCTTTAGCTTGAATATTTTAATTACATACGTAAGCTTAAATCATAGGGACGGATCCGTTAGGTCTGACAACCTCACCCAACGAACGGGTGCTTATTACTTCGTAACTTGTACACTTGATCGGTGTATGCTATCATAGGGTAAAGGATAAGTCGCGTAGCGCTTAGCTATTCGCGGGTAAAGTTTTATTTTCAAGTGCTCATAATAGATGTATAAACTTTTACGATGCTTTGAACGAAATCTCGTGGTCTAACAAACGATAAACGATTTACTAAACATGTACATTCACTCATCAATTTTGTTGACCTGTTTTTATGTTTTATCTCAGGTCTCTAGAGGTATTCCGCTACATTTGATGCTTGCTTACTGTGATGACCCATCCTAATCCACCTGGACGAATACATCAACATCTGGTCCCATTGCGAGGTTTTGACCTCTATGTGATACGTTTTGTAACATTGCATTCGTTTGAGAAGGTATTTCATAAATGAATATATAAATTCCAGGTTTTTAACATCTGATGATTCCTACGTATAGACAATCACCATTTAAATGGTTTACAATAATACATATGTTGACAATACAGTCAAAATAAGGTACATGGTAATGGTTTGGTGAATGCAAGTTTCTTGTATATAGCATGTATGACTCCAAGCACATATCTTGTATCACGTATAAGCAAACAGCGGAAGACTTCTAGAAACCTGAGAATAAACATGCTTCAAGTGTCAACACAAAGGTTGGTGAGTTCATAGTTTTAATATTACACATAATCCGTATATCAATGTGGATTACAAAAGTTCAGTTGTTTCATTCAAAACGTTTATCAATATGTTTTAACATTTCAAATCATCTGTATGTAAAGGTTGATCACAAGATCTCAGTTGTTTTATTCAAAACGTTTATCAATAGGTTTTACATAAAAGGTGGACCACAAGATTTCAGTTGTTTTATCCGAAACGTTTATCAAAATATTCTACGAAATTGAGCACCCTGGTAACTAAACTTAACGTATATATAATTTGTACCCTTTGTATAATCATCTTAATAATACACGCAAACCAACGTGTACGCTTCTCAAATAGCATACGTCCGTTAAAAGGCTAGTGCTCTAGCTCGGACGGGGATATCAAGCCCTATGGATCCATATACTACTACTCGCGCCCACCAGTTCTTATAACTGGCAGTTACTAGTTACCAAAGCTAAGGGATTTTCGGTTCAAACTCAGTGTAGAATTTAGTATGTACTTGTATCCATTGTGTTTAAAATAAAGTGCATGTATTCTCAGCCCAAAAATATATATTGCAAAAGCAATTAAAAGGGGAGCAAATGAAACTCACTGTTTAATATTGATATACAATATTGCAGGAAAGTACGTAGACGCATCGGAGATGATAAACACGAGGTTTGATTCACAAAAATACCCCCGAACATTACCCATAATTTACTTGGTAATAACCCATATTTTCCTTAGCTCTAGCTCGCTCGGAAATTCGTTTTGAAAATTACTTGGACAGCACTCCGTCGTAATATTTTATGTACATTATTATTTTTGTATCGTAAAAATAATAACACTAATAATAAAAATAATAAGATTAATAATAATCTTAATAATAATAATAATAATAATTTAAATAATTTAAATAATACGGAGTAAAATTAAATTAAATCAGAAGTAGAAATGGTCGAGCTTTTATAGTGTGGCCTGATTTCTCCTTCCATGCGATCGCATGGTTTCATGGGCATATGGCCATGCGATCGCATGGCCAACTGTCACCAGCCTGGTTCGTTTGTTTTTATCTTTGTCGACATAATATAAATATTAATATATAATATATATATAATTTATATAATTAATTATATATTATATTAAATTCACGTGCATAGTTGACTTGTAATTTTTGTTCCGATATGTCGTACGTCGTCACTCGACTTATGTCCCGGTTTCGGTTTCTCGAACGTATTTTCGTACGCTTAGAAAACTTGCATTTTACATTTCGTGACTCGTACCTTTGTCAAAATATAGTCTTAAATCATCCATAAACTATACCACTGTAGCAATTTTGGGTACTGTAGCAATTTGAAAATGTTACTATCGTTTACTAAATAACTTGAAATTATATATATGTATATATCTTTTTAATATACATAAATAAGTTTTTTAAATACACATTGGAAGTTATTTATAAATAAATTTTAATAATAAATATTTCAACTTATCATATATATTCAAATAAATATTTAAACCAATAAATTTAATGTACGGTCTCAAATAATTAATACATTGTTACCTTTTCAAGTTATAGTATATATGTATCTATTTACATATAATTGTTCGCGAATCGTCGAAAACAACCGAATGATATTTAAATATATAAAAGTAGTTCAAAAATTTTGAGATTCAGTTTTACAGACTTTGCTTATCGTGTCGAAAATGTTAATCATACAAAGATTAAGTTTAAATTTGGTCAGAAATTTTCGGGTCATCACACTTACTTGCATACATTGGATGGAGTCCAGCATATCTTTATTTCAAAGACTTTTACATTCGCATTTTGGAAAACAGTTTACTTTAAATAATGTCGTTAATTATATACTTTTGTCATTGGTATTAAACTATTTTAATTTATTTGATATTTAATGACAACGTTTTATTAAATTAATGCGGTTGCTTTTTGAAAAACGTCTCATATAGAGGGCGTGACCATAAACTATGGAACTCAAATGCTTCGAGCTAACTTCCGGTCTAAAAACTAAGTATCATAAGAGTCAACTATTTAGTATCGGTGTTACTAATAATGAAGTGGAAAATGTGTCGAACCGTTTTGTGTGTGTAGCTGGGACCTACCATTTATTTACTTCGAGATTCCATTAGGAGGTAAAATGAATATAGAAAAATCTTGGGGTCCGGTTATTGAGAAATTCAAAATATGACTCTCGGATTAGAAGTCGTTTGGTGGTCGCGTTACTTTGTGAAATCGGTACTTAATAGCCTCTTGTTGTACTATTTCTCACTCTTCCGTGCTCCAGTATGTGTGCTTAAAACTTGAGTGTATTAGACGTTCTTTCTTTCGAGCTGGGTGGGGTAATAAAATTGTGTGGGTTGATATGCATTGCTACCATTCGGGATAAAGGGGGTAAATCTTGGGCTTTTAAAAAGTAAAAATCTTGCTCTTCACGGTAAATGGTGGTGGATGTTTAAAAATGAATCGAGGGCATTATGGGTCAAAATCATTAAAAGTATTTATGGTTCGTGTGGTAGTTTTTCTTTGGAATCTGTTACTCAACAGCCTCTTTCCGCGAGCACTTGGTCAAAAATTATTATTGCAGGTTGTGATATTGAAGACATGGGAATTCCCTTCTTAAATTCATTTACCAAATTTATTAGCAGTGGGGAGAGCAAAGTGTTTTGGGAGGATATTTGCATCAACAGTGTGAAGTTGAATACAAATTTAGCCGATTATTCAGGTTAGAAGCCGAATAGGATGTGCGTGTAGGTACTTGCTTTGGAAAAACCGTAACGAGATGGTATTTAATAGGGCCGGTCTTGAGAGTTTGAGGGCCTAGAACGAGGTGAAAAAGGACCCTTGAGCCATAACGAATAATATAAACTATCTAATAAAATGGTCATTTTCGCCTTGCTAGAATGCTAGTGAACTTTGGTTTCTTTATTTTCTGGGGCCTTTGATTAATGTTTTTGGGCCTATTGTGCTTTGCCTTCGCTGCTTTAGTTGTGTTTCTCTATTTTCCCTCTTCTCAAATCTCTAATTATGTCTGTATATATAAAAAAAAATTGGGCCCCTAAAAATCCTGAGCTCTAAGCAATCAATCACTTTGTTCCCCCTCCGGGCCTCCACTGGTCTTCAAAGGGAAATGTTGGAACCCAACAGTGGCTCTAAATGAGATTCAAGTTAAATCGTTCGAGTGACTTTCTCATCGAGTTAGAGACAAGAAGATCGAATGGAAAAATTGGATAACAGATCCTAGCGCATATGCAGTTAAAGTTCGAGATAAATTCGAACAGTTGCATTAAGATGGATTCTCTGCATCATGTGGTATATAATCTTACTGATACTCGTGTCGGGGTCATGGGTGAATGTAAAAAATTGTATGTTGCATGACACTCCTCGTATATGTACATGTATATGTGTGGCAGTGGCGATTTCAAGATTCGAACTCAATGGGGTCTAAAAAAAATTTCCAGTACTAATTATATTTTACTGTTATTTTAGTGTTTGTTTACTTTCAAAAAAACTACAAATTCGAAAAATATATGTGATCCGAGTAGTTAAATTTAGTGGTGTCCTATACAATTTTAACGAAAAACTATAAACTCAAAAAATATACGGGCCCTATAGTGTCATGTACAATTTAAAAAATATTTTCTACATAAAAAATTTAAACTAGCGGTGTCCCGTTAACCCGCGAACAATAAGTCCTTGATGTGTGATTAATGGAATAAGCTTACCTGCTTTTAAAAAAAAGTTACAAAAAAAAAAAAAAAAAAAAAACAACCTTTAATAAGAGCTAATACTAATAATTTACATCCGTAAATTATTAAATATTATAAGAGTTATAATCCCTTCAATTCAACAATTTGCTTGAAATTCAACAGGACAATCAGAGCGCGACATGTGGCGCGACAATCACATGTGATTGAATTTTTTTTTTTTTTTGAAATCTTTTTTTTGAAATATATATATATATATATATATATATATATATATATATATATATATATATATATTTTAAATTTCACATATCAAATTCAATCACATGTGATTCTGCATGTCAAATCAAATCACACGTGGTTGAAATTTTTTTTGAAAAAATGTTTTTTTTGAAAAAAAGAACAAAATTTTATTTTTGATTTATCACATGTGATTGTTGCGCTATATATCGCACTCGGATTGATCCATTGGATCTCAACTTAAAAGTTGAATTTATTTGAAAATTTCTCTAATCAACCTTTAATAAGAACTAACACTAATACAGTAATTATTAGAGGAATTTGATTTGAATTGTTTTTTTTTTTTTTTTTTTTTTTTTGAAACATACCAAAATAGAAATAGAGTATTACATATAATTTTAAGAAGTAGATGAGCAAACTTCGACTTTTCTGTCTAGGCAGATGTTTAGTTGCTTACTTGACCTTCGGTAAATATGATTTATATATCATTAAAAATAAACACTCACTCTGCCTCAGAATTATCTGAGTTAATTTTTTATTATATTTAAGATATTTATATGAGTTGTATATTATGCGATTAAATAAGTTATTTTAAGTAAATGAATTTAGTATAAACTATAAAGAGTAATTGATAAATTTGTTTTCATATTAAATGTTATGTTTCCAATTATAAAAATGGTTTATTTGGAAATTAAATAGTTTTTTTTATTGTTATTTAAAGTAAAAGACAATTTTTTTTTTCAGATGCTAAAATAGTAAAGTAGATAATTATTTTGGGACAGAGAAATACAATACAAATCATTGAATCCAAAAAGAATTATTGAGATACAAGCGACAAAAAATTAAGCACTATGAATAAGCTTTCAAGAATTTTGATCCCAAAAGAATTATTGAAGTATGAAACAAAACTTGAAAGAAGACACTCAAAGCTACACAAGAAGCTTGATCGACTTGATGATGCTTAACCAACATGAAACTAGCGATAAAAACCGAAGGCTATGTGAGTATTATAGCGGTCCAGATGGCCCTTAGAACATTAAGATCACAAATGGCGAGAAGAATATGTCAGCGCTCTATAGGAAAATCCCCCTGTTAATAATAATAATAATAATAATAATAATAATAATAATAATAATAATAATAATAATAAATTATATTAATAATAAATACTCCGTATTATAATTAATTACATTAAATCTTGGTCGTTGACTCATCAATGCATTATTTTTGTATTTGATTTATATAAGGCTACATCTACATCATGTAAACCATTACTTGTTAATAATAATAATAATAATAATAATAATAATAATAATAATAATAATAATAATAATAATAATAATAATAATAATAATAATAATAATAATAATAATAATAATAATAATAATAATAAATTATATTAATATTAAATACTCCGTATTATAATTAATTACATTAAATCTTGGTCGTTGACTCATCAATGCATTATTTTTGTATTTGATTTATATAAGGCTACATCTACATCATGTAAACCATTACTTGTTAATAATAATAATAATAATAATAATAATAATAATAATAATAATAATAATAATAATAAATTATATTAATATTAAATACTCCGTATTATAATTAATTACATTAAATCTTGGTCGTTGACTCATCAATACATTATTTTTGTATTTGATTTATATAAGGCTACATCTACATCATGTAAACCATTACCGAATTGCTTCCCCCGCAGAGGCGGAGCCATTCAATCATGAATGGTGGCACGTGCCCCCAGTCAAATGGGCTGGACCACTATATTTACGTTGGACTTTGTATAGTAATACAATGATTTTAACGGTGTGACCAGTCAAGTTTTAAAGGTGCACCACAACTTAGGTCTGGCCCAGATTATTACAATAATGATTTTCAGCCCAATTTTAACATAAAAGAGTCTACAAAGTCAAGTTATGCAATTTATTAGTAAAAATTTAAAAGCCCATTGGTTAATAAGGGAAAAATGCTATTTCGTGGTACTTTTTCAATTAAAAACTCGTATGTTAGGAACACTCTGCATACTCGGCTAAAGTACACTCTCACGAAGTTTTTATAGGATATTTTCTTAGAGGAATATTCATTTGAGTCCATAAATTAAGTTGAGATTCAAGGGATCAATGAGAGTGCGCCATTTGTCGCGAAAATCACATGTGATTGAAAAAAAAAATTTAAAAATTTTTTTCGAAAAAAAAATTTTTATTTTTTTTCGAAATTTAAAAAAAAAAAAATTTATACATTTTTTTTTACAATCACATGTGATTTACCTGCACAATCACATGTGATTGAATTGTACAATCACATGTGATTGAATTTGCCATGCATAATCACATGTGATTGACATGCATAATCACATATGATTTTAAAAAAAAAAAAAATTCGAAAAAAAAATTTCGGAAAAAAAATTCGAAAAACAAATTCGAAAAAAATTTAAAAAAAATTTTCGAAATTTTTTTTTCAATCACATGTGATTTTCACGCCACATGTCGCGTTCTCATTGGTCCCTTTGTTTTCAAGTAAATTTATGGATGCAAGTGATTACAACTCTATTTTCTTATTGGAAAGTTTTTTGTTCGACAACTTGTTTGTTTAAACTTTATAAACTACGTATCTTCTAACATTTACTTTTTGTGAACGTTTTTGAATATTTTTTTCCCCCCGGTGAAAACAATTATTGGTTTCACCACTGTTGTTAGTTATGACTCGATATCATTTTGTGCTACCAGTCTCTAAAAATTCTAGCTTCGCCACTGTTCCCCCTATATATATATATATATATATATATATATATATATATATATATATATATATATATATATATATATATATATATATATATATATATATTGTAATGACCCGAAAATTTTCGACCAAATTTAAACCTTAATCTTTATATGTTTCCGACACGATAAGCAAAATCTGTAATGTTGAGTCTAGAAAGTTTGAAAACTATATTCAGGTAATCAATTACCTTTTGACCATGCCTAACGATTCACGAACAATTACTCGCAAATAAATATGTATATATTTAAATATTTATATATTATATATATATATATATATATAATAACTAGGAAAATAATATAAAATATTATATAAGTTAATTAATTATGTAAAATAGATAATATATGATATAATATTGTTATTAAACCTATATAGATATATATATGTGTAAAATAAACATATATGGTTTTGACTTTATTTAGTAAGCGATATAGCACTCCGTAGAAACCGTCGGTAGAAATGGACAAGAAATGTGACTCCTAAATTTTCTGTTACACGTTTAATTAATCACTTGAGTTATTATAATTATTAAATTATTATTATATTATAATTACGTTCTCAAATTGTAACCAAGACAAATTATGATTGAATCTGAATTAGTGAAAGATATATATATATATATATATATATATATATATATATATATATATATTACTATTACGTGTACTGTGCACTTTATTAAAGTAATGATAATTGGATCATAGAATCAAACTATTGAATCACGGGTGTTAAAAATTGTATGTCTCCACTATCTCATATCTACTTCCATATGCATATTACATATTATCTATCTATATATCTCCATATATAGATATACATATAGCACCTAGATAGCAGAGAAATAAAACAACTATCACCACCACTTGAAAACCCTCCACAACCTCCACAACCATGCCACCATCTTCTAACCCATTTTGATCCGCCACCCTTCATTGTTCGGCCAACTATAAACACCACTAATCATCACCTTCAACCACCATCGGATGTCGCCATACATCTTCATCTTCAACCTTTAACCACCCTTCAACCACCACTTCCACCACTACCATGAACCACTGTATGAATACATGCTTTCATCTCTCTCTCTATCTCCCTATATCGCTATATCTCTCTTTTCTTTCTGTTTCTTTTTCTTTGAACAACACCAACATGAACCACTATTGTTGTTGAAATGTTTGCGTGGTTTCTATGCAGCTGCTACCTCACCACCGCAGCTCTTTTTGTGCTTATCCAACTTTAAACCAAAATCAACCATCACTCGTTAACTTTCACCAACGATTATCTATCACGAAACACCACATAACCTGCAACTTCACGGAACAGCTTAAATCTTCTATTTCTACTCAAGAACCGAACAACCAAAACCATCATCAAGAACCGACCCAAACATCATCGTATTATTTTCTTTTCAAAGCCTGAACACCACCACTTGAACTCTTTGTTGCTGTTGGCAGAAACAATCATCACAAACCCCCATACTCGATCATCATTTTGTTGTGGTACGAGAATTTTCATCAAGAACATCACCATCGACGGTCCATCATCATCTAATACCAAAAACTCACCACCATTAAAACACCATCAATTCCTCACCATCACCGTCGGACCGTTATGGTAATCAAGAACCCACGAAAAACTGATGCAAATATGTTGCTACTGTTCTGTTTCATGGCTTACGATCGCTACAGTTTTTCCTTCATCATCACCACCACAAAATCCTATTGCTATTGCCTCCTTTTGATTCTATTCGGAAATAATTGCCAAGCTATCATGAGCTGCTATTCTTTATTATTTCTTTTAGATCCGAAAATAACCCCAACCCCACTTGTTTCCACACTTACAGCTGGTATTGATCGATCATGTACTGCATACTACATGATTCGGGAATTAACAACAAAGAGAACGAGGATGACATATTAATGATGATTTCGGTTAGTAATGATGGGAGAATAAAAGAAGAGAATAATGACGATTAAAAGAAACGAAGAATATTGATGTGTTAATCGAGGTTGTATTGTGGAGGTCGTTGTTACACTTTTCTGTTAAAGGTCCTGTAACCTAACGATTTATAATATATATATATATATATATATATATATATATATATATATATATATATATATATATTATAAAAATAAAAGGGAATCGTGCAGATAGATTAACACTAGGGGTTTGGGCTGCCGTTTTACTTGAGGTTCCTATTTGGGCCGTAATTGTTGTTGGGCCGAGATCTAATATTTTCTGTTGGGCCGACGTAAAGGGTTATATAGATTAGTCTGTGATTTAAAACATAAAAGTACCAGTAGAGCATTGGCTAGAGTGTGGGTGTTTAAGTGAGAGGTCGCGGGTTCGAGCTTAGACCGAGGCATTTATTTTTTTTAGCTTGTTTAAAGGTAGTCTTCTTTTCCTATTATTTTTATGTTTACAACTATTATTATTAACATTATTGATATTATTGTTGTTATCATTAATTGATAAAGATATCATTATTAGTAAAAGTATCATTATTATTATTATTATTATTATTATTATTATTATTATTATTATTATTATTATTATTATTATTATTATTATTATTATTACTACTACTACTTTAATAATTATTTTTACAAACAAAAGATATCTATATAAAAATATATATTTATTACATATATCATAAGTATACTAATATTAGATTTTTAAAATATTAACTAATATAATATTATTTATATTAATCTCACGTTTATTAAAGTATATATATCAAATAAGTATTATAATAAATAATAAGGATTAAGATAATATTATATAATAATATTAATTTATATATTATAAAAAAATATATATAAACTTAGTTGATTAATATTACAATGTGTTAATATATATACTTGATATAGGTTCGTGAATCCGAGGCCAACCCTATACTTGTTCAATGATGTTATATGTATTTTTACTACAAAATACAGTATGGTGAGTATATAGTCCCTTTTAAACTCTAAATATTTTTGGGCTGAGAATACATGCGCTACTTTTATAAATGATTTACGTTATGGACACAAGTGACAAAAATTACGTTCTACGTTGAGTTGTACCACTGCATATCTCCCTATAACTTGGTAACTATTAATTACATGGGCCAGTGTAAACGCCAATCCTGTTGATAGATCTATCGGGCTGACATCCCCAACCGGGCTGGACGACCAGTTTTCAACGGTTGCACAGTACTTCGTTTAGGTGGCTACACTTGGTACGGTGTAGTGCGATTATATATAAAGGGAATATGTGCTGTTTATTACTTGTAAAGTTTGGTTACCAGGTGCTCAACAAACTTAGAATGTCTTTCATACACTTGCGAGTGTATTATGTTTAAATATATGAAATCTTGTGGTCCATAGTTATAACGCTGCTAGCATCAAACCTATATCTCACCAACTTTATGTTGACATTTTAAAGCATGTTTATTCTCAGGTACGAATTAAGTCTTTCGCTGTGCATTAGCTCATACTAAAGACATTACTTGGAGTCGATCATCGCAATGGAACCAAATTTTGAAGACTTTGTCTAGGTGGATAAGGACGGGTCTTTACATATATATATATATATATATATATATATATATATATATATATATATATATATATATATATATATATATATATATATATATATATATATATATATAGGGATAGGATCAAGAGGGAAGTAACCAATCGGGGGAAGCAAAATTTTTTATTTTTTTTCGTTTTTTGAAAAAACTTGTTCACGAACATTATAGATGAGATGAAAATATGAACATTTAGTAGAGACACTTTGTGATAAATGTTTTTATTTTGGCGGAAAAACGCTCGAAGAAGTAATATATAACAATTATCGTGTTTTTCGAGCGTATTTTGAGGTTTTAGCTATTGTGGTTTAGATATTAGGGTTTATAGGGATTAGTGTAACAACCCAAACCATACCGCGTATAAAACCCCGTTAAATTTCATGACAAAAAAAAAATTTTGCTGTTGGCTGAGTTGCGCGGCGCTCCAACAGGTTGCGCGGCGCGCAGAACCTGTCTGGCAGCCCGCTGTCCGGTTTTCCTTGAAATGTGAAAATGTTTGACCCGTTCCCGACGTTTTTAGCCAAAACGCTTTTAACCATGAATTCATACATATAAAACTAACACGTTTAATTAATAAAATTAAGTTTACGAAGCGGGTCCCACAACGACCCATTTTACCACCTTAAGTACCGAAATACAATATTTGACCAAAAGACTTTAATACAATACAAAGCCGAGCATGGCGATTGGGGATACGCTACCCAATCCTAAATGATCCAAAAGCAAGTCACTAAAGCAACTATGCACGTCTTCTAGTCCTCGCGCTTACCCGAGCCACCATATCCGCATGAGATCTATAAAAAGAGTCAACAACGAGAGGGTAAGCTAATGCTTAGTGAATGATAACATACTACACACATATATATGTATAAAATGAATACGCCACACAAACAAATACCGCATACCGGGGCATCCAAGTATAAAGCATCTACACTAAGCATACCGTACGATCTAAGCAACGAGCTAAAGATACAACACAAATAAGAGTCCACCAACGACAAAGTGAACATCGCCAAATAGCTACACCCGGAGGGTTAGCTACAACACAACAACACATTAATATATAAACAATAATAATAATGCACAAGGTTAACCCCTTAACCTCAATCACACGAACCTTGGCCGAACTACCCGAGCCTTGTGAATTCGCACAACCCGAAATTCACTTCTCAACCATAAGATGACCGAACAACCCGAGTCATCGTGGATCCGCACTACCCGAGATTTACTACCTCAAATAAGGTGACCGAACAACCCGAGTCACCATGAATCCGCACTACCCGAGATTCATTTCTCAATACCAAAACCCATGGTCACGGGATTATAAAATCCACCAAATCGGGGTCATCCACAACACAACCATATCAACCCTTCGCCATTAGGGTTACAACAACCAAATCACAACCAAGTGTGATAATGTGCACACAAAATGTGCATCTCGCCAAAGATGGTCAACCAAAATGCACAACGTGCCGATTGGACTTATACACAAGTCCATCAAAACCACCTATATGTGAAGTGAGCTCTATAACCGAGAATCACTTCACCCGACCCGCACCCATCCTACACATACATATGCACATAGGATATTATCACTCACCTTGAAGTCTTGAAGAAAGCTTCCAAGTAAACCGCAACTCGCCGATGGAAAATACCTATTCCATTATCACAAATACCACAACACAATTAGATTGGATTCACAAATTAACCCAATTCGTCACTTAGTGCCATTTCGACCCAAATGCACTTCCAAGCACAAACCGTACCCAAACTAACCAATAATCACTAACACAAGTGAGAATGGTCCTAATATGCCAATTAAACCCGAACTCAAGTGTTAAACACGTGTCATACCCATTTTGACACTTAAACCCTAATTTTGACCCATAAAGGTCAAAATCTCATCCTTTACAAGTTTTGCCACCAAAACACATTTAACTCGGTCTTATACTTCAACTTAATCCATTTTAAGTTTATAAACCTCATTAATTCGCCAATCGGGTCATAATTACCACCAAACTCTAATTTGACCCAAAGTCACAATTAGTCATCCAAATACCCTAAAATGGTTTCCAATACTTCCATAATCACTAATCCAAGTGATTAAACTCATAATCAAAGCCTAATCAAGGCCAAACCGCCAACCAACCCAAAACCCACCAACAATAACTATAAGATCCGATTACTAGCTTCACTTAACCCATTTCATCACTTAAAAGGGTTTTACAACTAATTAACTCAAAACCCTAACTTGAATATCAAATTAAATAGATGAAATTCGGAGTTTGAGCTTACCAATACTATCACCGCGTAGCCGAGAACGAAAGGAACAACTTTAAAACCCGAGACTTTGATCGATTCGAGCTTCTTCTTCACCAAAACCTCTAATCTCTCTCTAGATATTTGGAAGGGATGAATGGACATGAAAATGATCCAAAACTGATCCAAAGTAGCTAATATGGCACACAAATCCGGCCTCCAAGTGAATTTACCCTTATACCCTTCATTTAAATAAATAAAAACAAAGGGAGTTCTGTCAGCGCGGTTGCGCGGCGCGCGGCCGCCTTGCGCGGCGCGCAGAATGCCAGCAACAGCTTCTTCGCCTTTATTTATGTGTATACATGTTTTAACCAAACCCATTCTCGAATATCTTTAATAACAAGTATACAAATTAAATATTCGGGTCTTACAACTCTTCCCCACTTAGACTCGATCACGTCCTCGTGATCCTCATCACTTGACCAAACGGACTCCACTTTACGGTCCTCAACATAAGTCCAATCCGACTTTCCTAAGCAATTTTTCCCAACGAATCGCCTTCCACAACTAAATCGTCACCCGCGATTTATCAAAACCACAATCCGAGCACTACAACCATGCCCCTTCCCTAACATCGGGAAAACTCAACCAATCTCGTACCGAGATATAACTCCCTTAGTGTACTATTACCGAGTACAACGCTAAAAACAACCAAGTCTCAACTTAAGGTCAATAACCCAAAACGATAAAGACCGAACCAAAAGAATCCTTACGGATACCACCAATCACGAATCATCCATTGTAGTCCGCAATACGACCAATACGCAACTACCGTAACAACACAATCCACGGTTAGAAACCGATAGCGCCCAAAGCGGCTATGGGAACACAAATCCCAAGGTGTACGAAATCGTCCATCGTCACACCCGTAACAGACATGTGAGCGAAACACGGCTATCGCATCACTAATCATACCACGTGGTCCTCACGACCCCATCATCGACGCATAAAACGACCGATAGTTCCCACAACATGGTCCTTACGACCCCACCATTGGTGTATCAAACAACCAATAGATTACAACTCAACATGGCCGAAACAACCCGAACCAAAACACATATGGAGGATGGTCGAAACAACCCGAACCTTAGTGAATTCGCACAACCCGAAATCCACCAACCCAATCCATATATCTCACAACGAAATGACCGCACAACCCGAGTCATCGTGAATACGCGCAAACCGATATTCACTACTACCACCACATAGTATAACCGAGGATGGCCGTACAACCCGAACCTTAGTGAATCCGAACCACCCGACATTCACTACCTCAAACTATGAGCCCAACCAACAGGGACAATCGTACTACCCGAAATATTGTGAATACGAACAACCCGATATTCACGTCCCACAACACAACTCTCTTGATGAAGTCAGCGGACCCCGAAGGTCATGCTCCACCAATCTCAATACCGGATGAAGTCAGCGGACCCGAAGATCATGCTTCACCGATCTCAACACCACGCTCATGACGAAGTCAGCGGACCCTAAAGATCATGCTCCATCAATCACGTACTCCCATGATGAAGTCAGCGGACCCTAAAGATCATGCTCCATCAATCACGTACTCCCATGATGAAGTCAGCGGACCCTAAAGATCATGCTCCATCACGTAACCATACTATAATGAAGTCAGCGGACCCGAAAGTCATGCTTCATTAATCCACAATACTACGATGAAGTCAGCGGACCCCGAAGGTCATGCTTCATCAACCACATACCATAATCGAGCAAGAACCACCTATATCAAACATAGGTACTGAACAAGAATTCTCCAAAAGAGAACCCGACACACACCTTCCTTAACCGAAGGATTTCACCTTGCTCACCAAACACGACCATTATCTCTCAACGAGGTTTACCACATTACCACCTCGGTGGTAATTCCAATCTAAACCATAAGTACAATTTATCCGAAATCGTACTCTACCACAAATCGACCAAAACTAGGTCTCGACAAAGTGTCCGGATCTACCAAAAGCATCATCCGAAATATCACACTAAAACTTCCTCGTGCGGGAGTGCGACTCCCCCACTTGGAACCACGTTCCTATATCACAAATCGTACACCCGTACGATGCTACCAAAGGTAGACTTTACCAACAATTGGGTACACACGACCCATCACCACACCTTGCTCTAATCTTGAGCACGCGAAGGATTTCAATCAATCCTTAAACACTTCGAACGAAAAGTGTATCACGATTACACAAACCATACCCTCGCAATTATCCAATTGCTTTAGTTTGTCAAGTTTCACCTAGTCACTCATGTACCTAAGGGTTTCTCCCGGGATCCTAAGTACAATGTAACCACAACACAATCGGAGTCGACACCACGCTAGTAGGTATAAAAGAGGCACCTAATGTCGCGTCATAAAGACTCCATTACCAACACACATCGAGATTTTAAACACTCGATCTCAAAGGTTCCAATCACCCGGCGAACCTCATGGTTCATCACTTCAACACCAAAAGCGAACACGCGCTTAACAATCGAACACCAAAACCATTTCCGTGGCTTGTAGAAACATTTCCCAAATACTAAGGGATGCTTGGTTACACCAAGTCTTACGCCCTTCGTCCAACAACCAAACATGCAAATTACTATGCAATTAACAAGTCCGAACATATATGCCACGTAAATAAATATTCAAAGACATATTTATTAAAACGAAACGTACCTCAACGTCTCCTTGCGGCATTCGCCGCCGCCAACTCAGGACAATCCGGCTTGCGATGTCCCTCTTTATGACAATAGTAGCACATTCCGTCATCACTCCTCGGCATTGTGCATTCCCACAACTTGTGACCCCTAACGCCACAATTAAAACATCTAGGCGCACGAGACTCCACCGCGCCCTTTACCACATTACTCGTACTCGCACTCGGACCCTTAGTCCTCTTACTCGGAGCACCATAAGAAACAACCCTTCTCTCAATTGAAGGTTCGCCCCTTTTTGATCGGGAATACGACTCGAAACCTCTAGCCACGGCTAATAATTCTGCAAACGATTTCGCGTAGCCCCGGCTAATCTTACCTTTCAAGTCATCATTCAAAGTTCGATAGAAATCCTCCATCAACAAACGATCATTCCCCAAATATTCCGGGCAAAAACGAGCCTTCGACATAAAAGTCGTCTTTAAAGTATTCAAGTCCATAGAACCCTGTTGCAAATTTCGCAACTCACAACGCAATTCCGATAAATCGGCTGAAGTTCGGAACTCCTCGAAGAATTCCTCCTTAAATTCATCCCATGATAACGCCATAAACGTCTCACCACCGACAAGATCAATCTTGCCATCCAACCAATCCTTCGACCTACCCCGCAACAAACTAGTAGCGAGTCTCGTCTTTTTCTCGGGAGGGCATTCCATAGTACGAAAACACCCTTCGACATCCGAAACCCAAGTCATACTCACCAAAGGATCCGGTTTCCCATCATACATCGGGGGTCTAGTCCTCATGAAGCTCTTAAGACAACGCTCTATTTCACCCCTATTTTGGAATTCGGAATACTTCCCATCCATTTCTTCTCGAAACGCTCTCATTTGCTCCGCAACGGCGGCCGCAACTCTAGCGTTAAATTCCGTGTCGTTCATCTCGGTCTCGTTTCGCATCGTCATTCTAAAGAATGCAAAACGATTAGATCACGAACGTATAAGTAAACACGCACAACCCTGACCCATCTTGCTAAGCACTCGTCGTACATCACTCATTAGACACGATTTGCACCCGTAATAAGGTCTGCAAGTTCTTATTACGCACACACGCCGCATCGACTTGTTAGTACAACGACCGCCTCGCTCGATGATATAAACAAACACAACCAAAATTCTACGCGGTACAAACACACGCGAGAATTACTATCACAACACAAGAGCATATCAATAATATCCGCATTACTAATATAAACGTTAGTCAACCTATAAACAAGGCACTAACTAAACCCATTCCGACCCGTAATCCTACAAGTCCCGCAACAAATTAAGCACACACAAAAGTCTAAGTCTAGGCACCTATCTCAAGTCACCTAAATCCCTTAGACCATGCTCTGATACCACTTGTAACAACCCAAACCATACCGCGTATAAAACCCCGTTAAATTTCATGACAAAAAAAAAAATTTGCTGTTGGCTGAGTTGCGCGGCGCGCCAACAGGTTGCGCGGCGCGCAGAACCTGTCTGGCAGCCCGCTGTCCGGTTTTCCTTGAAATGTGAAAATGTTTGACCCGTTCCCGACGTTTTTAGCCAAAACGCTTTTAACCATGAATTCATACATATAAAACTAACACGTTTTATTAATAAAATTAAGTTTACGAAGCGGGTCCCACAACGACCCATTTTACCACCTTAAGTACCGAAATACAATATTTGACCAAAAGACTTTAATACAATACAAAGCCGAGCATGGCGATTGGGGATACGCTACCCAATCCTAAATGATCCAAAAGCAAGTCACTAAAGCAACTATGCACGTCTTCTAGTCCTCGCGCTTACCCGAGCCACCATATCCGCATGAGATCTATAAAAAGAGTCAACAACGAGAGGGTAAGCTAATGCTTAGTGAATGATAACATACTACACACATATATATGTATAAAATGAATACGCCACACAAACAAATACCGCATACCGGGGCATCCAAGTATAAAGCATCTACACTAAGCATACCGTACGATCTAAGCAACGAGCTAAAGATACAACACAAATAAGAGTCCACCAACGACAAAGTGAACATCGCCAAATAGCTACACCCGGAGGGTTAGCTACAACACAACAACACATTAATATATAAACAATAATAATAATGCACAAGGTTAACCCCTTAACCTCAATCACACGAACCTTGGCCGAACTACCCGAGCCTTGTGAATTCGCACAACCCGAAATTCACTTCTCAACCATAAGATGACCGAACAACCCGAGTCATCGTGGATCCGCACTACCCGAGATTTACTACCTCAAATAAGGTGACCGAACAACCCGAGTCACCATGAATCCGCACTACCCGAGATTCATTTCTCAATACCAAAACCCATGGTCACGGGATTATAAAATCCACCAAATCGGGGTCATCCACAACACAACCATATCAACCCTTCGCCATTAGGGTTACAACAACCAAATCACAACCAAGTGTGATAATGTGCACACAAAATGTGCATCTCGCCAAAGATGGTCAACCAAAACGCACAACGTGCCGATTGGACTTATACACAAGTCCATCAAAACCACCTATATGTGAAGTGAGCTCTATAACCGAGAATCACTTCACCCGACCCGCACCCATCCTACACATACATATGCACATAGGATATTATCACTCACCTTGAAGTCTTGAAGAAAGCTTCCAAGTAAACCGCAACTCGCCGATGGAAAATACCTATTCCATTATCACAAATACCACAACACAATTAGATTGGATTCACAAATTAACCCAATTCGTCACTTAGTGCCATTTCGACCCAAATGCACTTCCAAGCACAAACCGTACCCAAACTAACCAATAATCACTAACACAAGTGAGAATGGTCCTAATATGCCAATTAAACCCGAACTCAAGTGTTAAACACGTGTCATACCCATTTTGACACTTAAACCCTAATTTTGACCCATAAAGGTCAAAATCTCATCCTTTACAAGTTTTGCTACCAAAACACATTTAACTCGGTCTTATACTTCAACTTAATCCATTTTAAGTTTATAAACCTCATTAATTCGCCAATCGGGTCATAATTACCACCAAACTCTAATTTGACCCAAAGTCACAATTAGTCATCCAAATACCCTAAAATGGTTTCCAATACTTCCATAATCACTGATCCAAGTGATTAAACTCATAATCAAAGCCTAATCAAGGCCAAACCGCCAACCAACCCAAAACCCACCAACAATAACTATAAGATCCGATTACTAGCTTCACTTAACCCATTTCATCACTTAAAAGGGTTTTACAACTAATTAACTCAAAACCCTAACTTGAATATCAAATTAAATAGATGAAATTCGGAGTTTGAGCTTACCAATACTATCACCGCGTAGCCGAGAACGAAAGGAACAACTTTAAAACCCGAGACTTTGATCGATTCGAGCTTCTTCTTCACCAAAACCTCTAATCTCTCTCTAGATATTTGGAAGGGATGAATGGACATGAAAATGATCCAAAACTGATCCAAAGTAGCTAATATGGCACACAAATCCGGCCTCCAAGTGAATTTACCCTTATACCCTTCATTTAAATAAATAAAAACAAAGGGAGTTCTGTCAGCGCGGTTGCGCGGCGCGCGGCCGCCTTGCGCGGCGCGCAGAATGCCAGCAACAGCTTCTTCGCCTTTATTTATGTGTATACATGTTTTAACCAAACCCATTCTCGAATATCTTTAATAACAAGTATACAAATTAAATATTCAGGTCTTACAATTAGATATTAGGGTTTAGGGTTTAGATTTAGGGTTTAGATTTAGGATTTAGATTGAGTTTTTAACACGAACGGTTTAGAATTTAGGGTTTAAGGTCTAGGGTTTGGTGTTTTGGCACCAAACCCTAAACCCTAAACTGTAAATCGGGCTAAATTTTACTTCACAAAACATGAAGAAGAAAAAAACGTTCATATTCTTCACTCACAATATTATCTTGAATGTTATTTTTGTCGATCGTTTTCCCGTCTAAATAATAACATTCATCACGAAGTGTCTCTTCTAAATGTTCATATTTTCGTGTGATCTTGATGTCGGAAAAAAAAAATTTCAAAAAAAACGAAAAAAATTAAAATTTTGCTTCCCCCCGCTTGGTTACTTCCCCATTGATCCTGCCTATATATATATATATATATATATATATATATATATATATATATATATATATATATATATATATATAGGGGCAGGATCAATGGGGAAGTAACCAATCGGGGGAAGCGGGGTGAAGCAAAATTTTTTTTTTTCATTTTTTTTGAAATTTTTTTTTCCGGCATCAAGATCACACAAAAATATGAACATTTAGAAGAGACACTTCGTGATGAATGTTATTATTTAGGCGGGAAAACGATCGACAAAAATAACATTCAAGATAATATTGTTCGTGAAGAATATGAACTTTTTTTTTTCATGTTTTGTGAAGTAAAATTTAGCCCGATTTAGAGTTTAGGGTTTAGGGTTTGGTGTTTTGGGGACAAAATTTCATTCCTCGTCTCTGAACTTTACATCAACTTTGACTCCTCGTCCTTTTTCTTTTTTTTGTGCATCTCTCGTCCCTAATGTATCACAATTGTACATCCCTCGTCCTCCCGTCTAGTTTCTGTCAATTTCAGCCGTTTGTTCAGTCATGTGCAAACCATATGAGGGTACTTTAGTCTTTTTATTTTATTTATTTTCTTTATTATTTAACTTATCATTTCTTCATCATCCTCATTTGAGATCTCAAGTTAATCATCCACAAATTAAAAACCCTAATTTTATACTTCTACAAAATCAAGAAATCAAATTATAAACTCGTCATCATCAACTCGTCATCATGAACACCTAATCGATTTTAGGGGAGATCGTCTCATCTACAACCCAAATTCATCATCATCGTCATCATTTTTTTTCACCAAAATTATCAAAATTTGATTTCCCCATTAGAACATGAAATTGAAGCTAGATCTAGTATCCTCATTACCACACGAATCTGAAACAATCCTCAAAACGTATTTACAGTCCCTGAAATTGCCGGAAAGTGAATATTTTGGCCGGAAAGTGGTTCCGGTGATGTTGGTTCTGAAGATGGTGGTTACGGTGATGGTTACAGTGATGGTGGTTCTGATAACACACATAAGGGTTTCGACTGTTAAAACCCATACTTTATTCTATCAGAGATTGATTAATCGCTAATTGCAGCAACTTCAAAACAACAACAATGGCTGTTCTTCCCATTCTTGATGATGAAGATATTCGTGTCACAAATCTTCCCACAGATTCTTCGCCCGACAATCATCTTACTGCCACGTCCTCATTCACCAATGCGTCCTGCAGTTCTTATAATTCTAATTTACCCTTCAAGAAAAGGTATGTATTCGTAAATACTAAAACCTAGATTGCAATTTTTTCTTTAAAAAATGCTTTTTCGTGCCTTTCTAAATAATACCATATATAATATATATATATATATATATTGTTTTATAATATTTTGGTATAATGCACACCTGCACATAGGATACATGTGTACACGTGATGAAAAAAGGATACAATGACTAAAATACCCTCACATGTTCTACACGTGATGGAGTTAACGGTCAAAATTGACAGAAACTAGACGGGAGGACGAGGGATGTACAATTGTGATACATTAGGGACGAGGGATGCACAAAAAAAAGAAAAAGGACGAGGAGTCAAAGTTGATGTAAAGTTCAGGGACGAGGAATGAAATTTTGTCGTGTTTTGGGTTTATTCCACAAACCCTAAACCCTAAACCCTAAACCCTAAACTCTAAACCGTTCGTGTTAAAAACTCAATCTAAATTCTAAATCTAAACCCTAAACCCTAAATTTCTAAACCCTAATATCTAAACCCTAATATCTAAACCCCAATAGCTAAAATCTCAACATAGGCTCGAAAAACACGATAATTGTTATATATTCCAATAGCTAAAATCTCAACATAGGCTCGAAAAACACGATAATTGTTATATATTACTTCGTCGGGCGTTTTCCCGCCAAAATAAAAACATTTATCACAAAGTGTCTCTACTAAATGTTCCTATTTTCATCTCATCTATAATGTTCGTGAACAAAGTTTTTTCAAAAAAGAAAAAATAAAAAAGTTTTTGCTTCCCCCCGCTTCCCCCCGTTTGGTTACTTACCTCTTGATCCTACCATTATATATATATATATATATATATATATATATATATATATATATATATATATATATATATATATATATATTAAATCTTTACCACTTTATACAATTTTCAAAAAAAAAAAAAAAAAAGTTAGAAAATTAGCAAAAGAGTATCAAAATAAATTTATATCAATAACAAACTAATTTTAATGAAAAGTATCAAGTTAAAACCTTAAAATACAAATTATCTTTTTAGCATCACATTTTGAAACATTTTAAAAAATTAATTTCTCATCCTCTTTAAATTGGAAAAACCTTTTTGTTTTTGTTTTTTTTGGAAATGATATGTTAAATATAATATTCTTTAAAAAGATTTGTTTGTTCATAAAATAAAATATTTGATTGAAAGAATAAAATAGAAACTTCCAAATAATGTTGGAAATTTTTTAAAATTAATTTGACCCTTCACAGTCCAACTAATCTATTCATTCTATAAACACGCCATTACAGGTTGGTTTTGTTTCAAAGTTTTGATGTTAATGGTTTTCACCTTTTTTTAATTTATTAAAAACAAAAAAATGAAGTTTGGCAAAGAATTTGCTTCACAAACAGTACCAGAATGGCAAGAAGCGTACATGAATTACAACTATCTCAAAACCCTTTTAAAAGAAATCTTGATTTTCCGGCATCGACAGTTCCGGTCACCGGAAAATCATCCGGTCAACTCACGTCCACCTTTGCAAAAAAGAATGTCACTTTTTAGAGCTTTTAGTGGACTCACAGGTGGTTATGGTAACACTAGTCCTAAAAAAGATAAAGAAGATGAAGTAATATTAGTAAGTGCAATGCAGCATCAATCAGATGAAGAATTAGGTGATATAAATAATGGTAGTAATCATAGTTATCAGACGATTTTTCTTCGGTCCTCCGAAGATGGCGGAGAATTCGAGCTCGTGTTTTTTAGAAAACTTGATGATGAGTTTAATAAAGTGATTAGTTTTTATAGGAGTAAAGTTGAAGAAGTTATGAAACAGGCTGAAGAATTGAATATACAAATGGATGCTCTTATTGCTTTTAGGATTAAAGTTAATGATCCTGATGCAGCTACTCATTTTATCAATCAAACTAACACAGGTACTTAAATGTATTTAAGTAATAATACTTATAATTATAACTAGTATTAGTATTAGGAAATTAGTAATTAAAATAATCGTGATAATTGTGTCAAATTAATAGGCTTTCGGCCTAATGATCATATTGTGTGGGTTCAATTCCCAATTGAGACAAGGTTTCTCCGTATTTGTGTAAATTAACGGGCTTTTGGCATAGATGTCCTAAAGTGGACCGTAAGCCATTGTTGTATAAGTCCCTCGACTAGGCCGACTTTAGTCTGTAACCTGTCTATGACTGTGCCAATTTATTTGGTCAAAGTTGTCAAAAGTCCAATTTAGTTGGTCAAACTCGGATTTATTAGTACACAGTATGATTTATCATGTCAAAGTCTGTAAAATACAGTGAAAGTCAAAGTTGGTCAACGTCCCACTGGTCTCCAACTTGGCCGATTACTCCTTAGAAGGTCCAGGCCGACTAATCCCTGACTAGCGACTTTTACAACCTTGCGTAAGCCAAGAGGTTGTGGGTTCGGGCCCCAAAACGGAATGAGTGTGTTGGTTGTTTATCGTTTTAATATATGATAAGACTTATGTAAATTGTTAATTAAATTTTGTATGAATTTAAGGTGTATCATATCCATTGGAGGTGATCCATGAAGAAAACCAAGAAAAGAAGGTGGATGATGGTAAAGAATACAAGATGGCATCTTTAGAGGTTTTAAATCATATAAAGTTCAACCCCACCACTGAGTCACCGCGATCTACCATGAAAAGTGTTTTCCGTATTTTGAGATCCGATTTGCATTATAACAAAAAGGAACTTAAAGATGCACAAGAGAAGTTGAAGCAAGCTTTTATTGAGTTCCATGAAAAACTTCGGCTTTTGAAGAATTACGCGTAAGTAGTAATTAACAACATTTGGTTTGACATATACATTGAAAATACAAATTAATTGAATTGTTTATCTTACTTTTCGAATCAGCTTTCTGAATCAGTTAGCATTTTCCAAGATAATGAAGAAGTACGATAAGGTTAGGGATTGTTCTATATTCTCTTTTATATATATCTAAGGACAAGGTTGCAAAAATCGCTACTTGGAGGGTACTCGGCAACTCGGTAGTACTCGGATATTGACCAAGTTTTACTATGACCGAGGTTTGACCGATTTTCCGAGTAACCCTGATTTTGGCCAACTTTTGACTGATTATCGAGTAACCCCGAGTTCTAGCCGAGTTTTGACCGATTTTCCGAGTAATCCCAAGTTTTGACCGAGTACTCGTCGAGTAATTCCGAGTTCTGCAACACTAATATTAGGGATGCAGAGGTTGACCTGAATTGTTGGTGCAGATTACATCCAGAAATGCATCTGATGCATACTTGCGGATGGTTGAAGAATCATACTTGAGCCAATCAGATGAGGTATACACTATACACACATAAATATATAACTATAGTTGATACGTTAGAAATCATCTAATGTTGTGTTTGACAATCGAGAATATTTTCAGGTGACTAAACTCATAGATAGAGTCGAAGCAGCGTTTGTAAAACATTTTTGTAACGGAAATCGCCATCAAGGAATGAACATGTTACGGCCTAAAGCTAAAAAAGATAGGCACAGGGTAACCTTTTTTGTAGGTAAGTTATGAACTTATGATCATCCTGCAATATAGGCACACGATTTACTGTACAGTACAACTCATTAATGTATTCACGCAGGTTGCTTTTTCGGATGCTCGTTAGCACTTGTAGTTGCAATCATTATAACTATACGTGCAAGAAATCTTCTCAAGAGTGAGGGTCGAAATCAGTACATGAACACCATATTTCCATTATACAGCTTGTTTGGGTTTCTAGTATTACATTTGCTGATGTTCGCTGGAAACGTGTACTATTGGACGCGTTATCGGGTCAATTACTCGTTTATATTCGGATTCAAACAGAGTACGGAATTGGGATTTAGAGAAGTTTTGTTACTTGCTTCGGGTCTATCGGTAGTCACTCTTGCAGGCGTACTCTCGAACCTTGAAATGGACATGGATCGAAACACACAAAGCTACAAAGCGTTGACCGAATTAGTCCCTCTAGGTTTAGTCATTGTGAGTAATTGAGTAATTCCCTCTTTTCATTAGCTAAAATTTTAATTTTGAGTTGCGAGTTAACAATTTTTTTTTTTTTTTTTTTTTTTTTTTTTTTTTTTTTTTTTTTGCAGGTGGTGCTTCTGATAGCAGTGTGTCCGTTTAATATATTTTACCGTTCATCTCGTTATTTCATGTTGGTTTGTTTATGGCACTGCATTTGTGCTCCGTTTTATACGGTCACTCTTCCTGATTTCTTCTTGGCTGATCAGTTTACTAGTCAGGTAAGATAAATTGTACCTAACAAATAAAAATTCAAATCCAATTAAGGAACAAAAATATGCGAATACTTTGTTATGGTTTTAGGTTCAATTATTGAGGAGTTTGCAGTTCTACGTATGTTATTATGGTTGGGGAGATTTCAAGCAGAGGAATGCAGAAACTTGCAGTCAAAGCGATGTTTATGATGTTATTTTTATAGTTATTGCTGTTGTCCCGTATTGGATTCGAGTCCTACAGGTACATATTTGGATTTCAATGCATTGTCTAGTTCAACATCAAGGTTGTAAAAGTCGCGATTGGGTGACGAGTCGGTCGGAACCTTAGTTGGTTCGAGTCAGGGACAAGTCAAACGTTGGTCAACGTTGACTTTATGTAATAAATAAATTAAACTTTAAGAAATACATTTTTTTTTACCTAACTTTGGCTGACCAACTCAGAGCTGACTCCGCCCGCCTTTGACCCGAATTTTTAGCGTTGACAGACTATTAAGGTGTTTTTGGGGTGAGTCGAGATGGACTAGTCCCCAAATCGACGCATCGACTTGGCTAACATTTACAACAATGTTACACTTGTTTTAGAACGTCAAACTCACTCACCCTACATAATTTTACACGAATAACGTCCTAAACAACACTCAAACCCATGACCTCTAGGTCAGAGGGCTCCTTGATACTGCTAGGCCAAAGGCCCTTTGGTTACAAGAGTGTTACACTACAGTATGATCAAATTAACTTATTATGATGTGTATGACTCGTATAGTGTATCAGACGGTTGTGCGAAGGGCATGATTCTACGCAAGCTCTGAATGGACTCAAATACTTCTCTACGATTGTTGCCGTAGTTACAAGGACGATTTATAGTCAAAGAAAGGAAATGACCATGAGAATCGTTGCTACATCTACCTCTTTATTTGCAACAATATTTAGTACTTATTGGGACATAGTAAAGGATTGGGGTCTATTATGTAAGAACTCTCAGAATCCATGGTTAAGAGATAAACTCATTTTGCCTAACAGATCTATCTACTTTGTAGCAATGGTAAGCAAATATCTTTATAAAAAAAATATTGTAATACCAGATTAATACGATGTGTAACTATCGGATGTTAATATAAGGAAGCTGACGTGTAGGTAGCGAATGTGATACTGAGACTTGCATGGATGCAAACTGTATTAGATATCACTAGTGCTCCTTTCCTCCATAGCCAAGCGTTAATTGCAATCGTTGCTAGCTTAGAGATCATTCGCCGTGGCATATGGAATTTCTTCAGGTCTGATTTACTCTTCGATTCCTTTTTATTACTTCTTTTCGAAAAGGCAAGTACTTACATAAAACTACCACGAAATTGTACATTGTTTCAAGCTTATGAGTAGAAGGTAAATAGGTAAACATATACGGTTTTCCCTGTTCAAACTACCCGGGGAAGGGTACTCAGATGTTCGCTTAATCGAATTATCCTGTGACCGTTTCTGACCTTTTTCCTTGGCCACCCTAAGATATGCTGCTAGTGAGGTTTGATCCTAGGACCTCTTGTGAGAAAATCAGGGTCCCAAGTCCCAACTACTAGGCTATCTTAAGATGGCTAGTCTTATAGTTCAAAGGTTATCACGTACTACTAGCTAGGACAACGGCCCTTTGGCTTCTATTATTGACTACATGTGTATATAAACAATACGACGAAAACACAAGTTAATATTGTAATGAATGATTCTTCAGGTTGGAAAATGAGCATTTGAACAACGTTGGAAAATTTCGAGCTGTCAAGTCGGTGCCTTTACCTTTTAGCTACGAGGACGGAAACAAGGATCTTTAGTTCATTTTTGATCTAGAATAGCAATTTGTATAGAATCACCATTGTTTCTATTAATTTTCTATAAGCGGAAACGAAAAAAACTCTGCATATGGGAGCATTTATTTTGAAACTATATAAATGATCAACAGGACAAGGTTTTATTTATTTTTTTATTTTCTCAATAGCCCCGTGAACTTGTTTCATGTTGTTGCTATGTAAGAAAAAAAGTCTGAAATTTAGCTTGGTAAAATCAGTAACAAGCTGATACGCTGAATCACCAATTAGCGGAGTTATAAGCGACCAGTTGTTAGCGAGACATCAACAACAATAAGACCACCATTAGCGCAGCGTAATCGGGCACGATAGCACCATCACGCCATTAACACGGTGTCTTGGAGATAAAAATCACGGCCTGATTGAAACCATCACAGCCTCCATCAGTAGCGTTTTTTACAAATCTGTCAATCACAAAAAAGCCCCATAATATAATTAAATAAATAAAAATAATAAAAGAAAACTATAAAGAGGTGGGACGTACTCCTCACACTATGTCACCCTCCCGACTATTTGTTGGTGTTTGTTTTTTAAGATGTTTTTGTCTGAAGATCTGCGGACCATGTCTGTTAAGAAGATGTGGTCTAAAGTTCTTTATGCTGAATAATGAAGATTGTTTGTTTTTATGTCTGCAACATAACTTAATTCTGTCTGCATCACTTAGAAGCACATTTCTAAGTCTGCGAGGCTGCAGACATAATAAGACATTATTTTATCTTATGTCTTCAGAAAAACAAACTGTCTGCAGTAAAACTTCTGCCCCCGCGCAGACATAAGACATAATTGTAAGTTTTTCGTATGCCCGAGAGACATATTTAATTAATGTGGCTAACATGTTATGATCCAAGTCGGGTCATACCCAATAACAAGCTTACCGACACCTTAAACGTACTTGAACTTAACGATTGGATCATTAAGTAAATACGCGACACTTGGACTTTAGAAAATCAGTTTTCTAAAATATTATCACTTGAGATGGATAATTTATATTTAATTATTTGGATAATTTATATTTAATTATTTAAAGGTTTAAATAATTATGTTGTGTTATATTTTATAAGTTGGTTTATAAAATATATATAAGTAACAAATGCATATTTTTTTTATATCAAGTTTTTATAAAACTACCAAGTTTTATAAAAATTAAAACCACCTCTTAGTGGACTGCATTTAGGTCTCCAAGGAGGACAAAATATGCAAGATTCTTGTTGCTTTCTATGATACAATTACACATAAGTATGTCCCTTGACCAAAGACTAAGTGTACATGCACAAACATTCTCTCAAGTGATAGAAAAGAACCATAAAAAACTGCTTCCTGCTGCCTTCTTGCTGTCGTGATTTTGGGCAGAAAAAGAGGGTTCATTAGCTTGGTTCTTCAAGTGATAATCAAGTATAATTAAATCCTAACCATAGTATTAGGTGTTGGGTACAAGTTTGAGGTATTATCCCTTAAGGTTTCATAGTTTTGAAGCTTCATTCATCATCATTCTTTCACTTGCTGCTGTCCAGTTTTCAGGGTGCGAAAGAAGAGGGTTTCAAGCTTAGGTTGCTAGCTCATTAAGGTTCTAAAGCCTAACTATATCAAGGGTGTATTGGTGCATTGTTTCATCATCTTCTTCCTCTTCAAACTCACCCTCAATTAAGTTGAGGAGGTATTATTTTCTTCCTTACTCACTTATTTTATATGTAAGCATGATCCATGACTTGATATGAATAAGGAATTTGACAAGAATGGTCTTACAAATATACTTGTTCTAATAATGCTTCCGCTATGTTAACTATCTTAAAATTGGTTTTACGATTATGTAAACTACATGAACATGTTGTTGAGAAACTTGTTAAATTCCATCAATGGTATCTAGAGCCGAGGTCCATGGATTATGCTTCTTATATGGTCTTTAAACCCACTATATTTGCATTTCAAGTACATGCATAAAAATGGAATGCAAAAATTGTCGGGTTTGGGTGGGTTTGGAATTTAGGCCGAATTTAAGGAGACCCAAAATGGTTTTTGGGTTCTTCCATTTGGTCTAATTTTGGTTGAATGTAAATGTTCACAATCTAAGCCTTGACCTTGTGTTTGGTTGCATGCATGGTTGATTAATATTTATTCAATTGGTTTGTAATAATATTTATTCATTTGGCATGTAATAATTCATTTGGTTATGTAATTTATTTTATATTTGGTATGTAAAATAGATTAGGTTGTATTTTCATTTTCTAGAAAAATGTATTAGGATATTTTTTTGTAAAAATGAAGATACAAGATGAAGACTTGGAAGATGCATTTGGATGCAAGATTAAGTGGGAGATTTTGAAATCTCCTACTTAGTGTTATAACCCTTAATCGGTGACATTTGTTTTCGGCTAAACAAATGTCTACCAAATCGGCTTGATTGTGAACACATTTGTTTTGCATGCGTGGTTGTTTTATTTCTTGTATGATTGTGGATTGTATGTTTGTATGCTGCAAGTTAATCACACAAGTTAACAACAAACTAAAATGACAATTTAATTGGTTAAATTAACATTATTAACAACATGCATATCGACAATTTAAATGGTTAAATTAAAAGTAGCAAAAGGACATTAATAAACGGTTATTAAGAACATGAAAAGGATCGCATATATAAATTGGTTTATATCAAGTAATTGGCTTAATTACAAAACTTGAAAATGGATTTCAAATGAACCATACACTAAATGCATGTTGGTGTATGGCATAAATGTTTTCTCAAACTAGAATTAATGAAAACTTAAAATCCCTTAATCAACAAAGCAAACAAGTTAAACGCCATCCTTTTGTGTGACACTTAAAAATATTAGGGAACTCATAATGGGATAAAGGTCACCTAACCGTTATAAGCAAACTAATATGGTTAAGGTAAAATTCACATGCTTGTGGGATAAAGGTCACCTAACCACTTGCATGTTAATTTTACATGTTTACACAAGTAGGACGACTTGATTTGGGAATCATGAACTTAGGGTCACCGAAGCATGAGGAACAAATAGGCGTTGATGGGATAAATATGCCATGCAAAAGGATTGCATGATCCCATAATTTAGATGTTGCAAAAGGATTGCAATTGTCATATAAATGACTACCTAGCTAAATCAAATAACGGGATAAAGGTCACCTAACCGAAATTTGATTTACCGTTGGATTCTAATATTTAATAAGACAATTATAATATAAAAGGGTATTGTTTATTAAATTTGAAATCAATACTTAAATGAACTTTGTTAATTTTGTAGATGGCCGCTAATAACAACAACAACAACATGCAAAACGCACCACTTAACCTAAACAACCTATCGTTAAGGTCTCTCCTTGAGAAAGACAAACTCAACCATACGAACTTTATGGATTGGTTCTGTAATCTTAGGATTGTCCTCAAACTCGACGATAAAGCGTATGTGTTGGAGGACCCCATTCCCGATCAACCCGACATGGATGATACGGAGGGCATGGCTTACTATGACAAATATTGTGCCGATTCGGTGCAAGTTGGTTGCCTAATGCTTGGGACTATGATACCCGAACTCCAAAAGGATTTCTAACATCATAGTGCATATGACATGATAACGCAATTGAAGGAGATGTTCCTTCAACAAGCACGTGTCGAGCGCTTCGAAACGGTTCGAGCGCTACATGCATGTCGTATGGATGACACCCAATCCGTCTCCTCCTATGTCCTCAAAATGAAAAGCCTCATTGATCGCGCAAACCGTCTTAACCTCAACATTTCCAATGAGCTAGCCACCGATCTTATCCTAAACTCCTTGTCAAAGAGGTTTGACCAATTTGTAATTAATTACAATATGAATGGGATGGATAAGACCATCGGTGAGCTTCATGGCATGTTAAGGACGGCCGAAACAAGCATGGGTAAAAGGGCTTCACCCGTGCTAATGATCAATGATGGCGGGTCAAAAGGTAACAACACCTCTAAGCCTAAGGTGGCTAAGAGAAAAGGACCCGCCCATCAAGGCAAGGGAAGGGGGATGTAACGACCCTGGTTTTTCCAACGTTATTTATTAATAATTATTATTATTAATACGTGTGATTAATCGAATGTATGTTATTACATTTACATGTTGTTTTAATTGCCCGTACTTGAACTTTAAATGCCCGAAACGTCTTTGTGACACCCGGAACTTGCACGAATAATATTTTAAGATATTATTTACATTCATGATTAATTTTATTAATCATTTTACATAACTAAGACTATTAGTTAATTACTTGGGCATTTAGTGGACTTACTTGTTACTTGCATACAACTTGGGCTTTATACATGTACATGGACTTATGAGAGCCCACCCTACTTATTAGTTGGACTTAATTAGCCCATTAAGACTTGCAAGTATCAAACTTAAGTGTAACTAGTTAGTTACATCCATTTAGAATCTTGTTAACACTTGATCCCCATGTAAACACCTCTTTTACCCAACTTTTGTCATCTTTACATGCTACTAACCATAAGACTTCTCCCTCCCTCCATTTTGCTGCAGAAAAACGTGGCCTTAGAGCCTTTTGATGGGAGTTTTGGTTTTCAAATTTCATTACTTACTTCATTCACATTTACTCTTTCATTTTACACACACATTACTTGCATACTTTTCTCTCTTTTCTCTCTCATTTTTCTCTAAAGATTGTAAGTATTATGAACAACTTTTCTTCTCTTTTCTTTGTCCCAAAACCGAATTACAAACACCCCATAATCATCATCATCTTTTGTTACTTGTAGTTTGATTACTTGTTGTTGTTAGTTTGTTACATGTAATTGTTAGTTGTTCTTTACTAGTTACAAGATCAAACTTTCTAGTTTTGATTCTTCATCTTTATCTTGTTATAACAAGAACATCAAGAACATAATCTATCTAGTATTGTTCTACATATTTTGTTTCAAAAGATTAAAGTTCATAGTTGTATAAACTCATTACTTGTAGTTCTTGAAGTAACTTTAAAGTTACTTCACTTAAAGATCAACTTGGGTCGAATCTTTAAAAGTATGAGCAACTATGAACCATTTTCTTATTTAGTTAGTTTTCTACTTTATTTTGTTTCAAAAGATTTAAAGTTTATAATCTTTATAATTGTTACTTGTGTTCTTGTTTGTTGTATGTTACTAGAATACCACCTTCATGGTTGGTTTAGGCTTATCATTCATTTTCTTTATTTTTAGTTGCTTACTACACATTTGAACAAGGACATGAAACCAACAAGAGCTTACACTTTGGTGCAAGTATCATGGATCCAACACTTGGTTGTGATCTTTCTTAGTGTTCATGAACTTGTTCATAAACTTACATGTAACCTTGGTTCATCAAACACTTACAACACTTGCACTTGAGTTATGATGGACAAACCTTGGTCAAAATGATGTTAACACATCAACGAGTTGTACACTTGAAGCTATACGCATCAAGGATGAGAACCGTGATGAACATCAAGCACCGAGACAACCGGAACTCTCCAAAACCCACTGCATTCTGTCCAAAAGTTTCTGACCTACTGCTTCTGGAACAGACCAGTAGACCTGGGCTGTTCTAACCTTGATTTTTAGATAGAACTTTTCGAGTAGATAACTTTTCATATAGGACTCGTCTTAATCCGAGTTACGGTTTAGGATTTACGGCCCTCCGATCGTTACCATGTCCTTTAACGTTGTGCAGAAATTTCTGACCTACTCGCACTTAGACCGTCGCCACGGTCAAACCAAGACGAGTTTACTTCTGTAAATTTTATCACACTTAAGGGACTCATAGACGGAGCCATGACCACTGGTCTCACCTTAATTCAGTAAGGGTAGAGGCCGTGGTGACTGACCGAAGTTAGCCTTTGTTTTAAACGACTTTCATAAACGAGTCTTACTTGTTACCTTTTGTTTAATGATGATTGATGATGACCCTTATGACCTTAATTACGTACTTGTAAACCTTTTGAGACGACTTATTGACTTAGTGCTATTTGACTTAGGTTGAGGACGTTTGGACCGTTACTTGCACACCACTTTCCGACTACTACCTTACCGTTACTACATTATCATTGTGAGTTATAGCATTCCCTTTTTACTTTAACTTATTTTGGGAACTGAGAATACATGCGGATTTTATGTTTTACATACTAGGCACGAGTACTTAAACTTTATATATGTGTGGGTTATATAACGGCAGAAACATTCCCTTTAGCTCGGTAACGTTTAATCATTGGTTTTTGAACCGTGAACGCGAATCTTAGATATGGATCCATAGGGTTTGACATCCCCACTCGGGCTAGTAGCGCTAGCATTTAACGAGTGTTTAATACTTCGAGGTTATACGCACTTGCCAAGTGCACTTTAAGGGGGTACATTAAACGTTAAGTTAGTTACCGGGTGCCCACGGTTAAGCATATACTTTTACATACTTTTGAAACGCTCGTTGTAGCACTGAAATCTCGTGGCCTACTTACGTTACTGTTATACTTAAACTATAGCTCACCAACCTTTGTGTTGACCTTTTTAAGCATGTATTTTCTCAGGTGCTTGAAGTCGCTTCCGCTATCTTACTAGTCGTGCTGTAGAACCCGCTGCCTAGAGTTGTTATCGCATGACTACTTATGTTGCATTCAAACTTTTTACTTATGAACTTATGTTATGTAACGACCATTATGGTCACGTACACTTATTTAATGCTTCTACTTAGCGAAGCATACTTTTGATTTGTAAAACAATTGACGTATGTTATGACGTCACTTTTATTTATAAATGTAAACTCTGTTTTGAAAACGCATATAGTACTTAACCTTGTAATGATCCTGTTGTTGATGGTCCGTACATGATGATTTAGTACGGGGCGTCACAGGGGAGGATGGTTACCCCAACCAAAAATAAGAACAAGAAGCAAAAGGTTTCCGGACAAGCAAACCCCAAGGAAGACCCGTGCTTCGGTTGCGGTGAAATGGGTCACTGGAAACGGAACTGCCCGGTCTACCTTAAGGAGTTGAAGGAAAAGAGGGATGCGGGGCAAACCTCAGGTAACATATATATGGTATATATAGAGCTTAGTATTACTTCTTCTAATACATGGGTATTAGACACTGGATGTGGAACTCACATTTGCAATTCTTTGCAGGGGTTCAAAAGAAGTAGCAAGCAAACGGGAACATCAAGTCTCTTTATGGGTAATGGAGCCAAAGTGCAAGTGAAGGCTCAAGGAGACTTTGTATTAAAGCTTCCAAGTGGTTTGGAACTTATTTTGAACAATGTTTTGTATGCACCGGATTTATGTCGAAACATTATTTTAGTTTCCCGTTTAAAACAATGTGGTTTTTATCTTAATTTTGTTAATAATGATATCCATGTTTATTTAGATAATGTATTCTATTTTAAGGCTTCGCCTTCAAATGGAATTTATGAATTGGTTCATGATGATACATCATATAGTAGCTCAATATACCATACTAGCACCAAGAGACTCAAAAGGGATTTGAGTGATTCCTACTTATGGCATTGTCGCCTTGGTCACATAAACAAGAACCGAATGCATACACTTCAAAAGAATGGACTCTTGAAATCAAATGAGATGGACTCGTTTGATGTGTGTGAATCTTGTTTACAAGGCAAAATGACTAAAGCACCTTTCAAAGGGACCTATGAAAGGGCTAAGGACTTATTGGGATTAATACATTCGGATGTATGTGGACCCTTTAAGCCCATAGCTAGGAATGGTGAAAGATACTTCGTTACTTTCATTGATGACTTCAGTCGTTTTGGATATGTCTACTTGTTAAGACATAAGGACGAAACTTTTGAAGCATTCAAAGAATATCAAAGCGAAGTACAAAATCAACTCAATAAGACAATCAAGGTACTTCGTACCGATAGAGGAGGTGAATACCTAAGCGATGCTTTCCAAGATCATCTTAGGAGTTGTGGGATTATCTCACAACTTACTCCACCAGGAACACCCCAACTTAATGGAGTTTCCGAAAGGAGGAACCGAACCCTAATGGATATGGTTCGATCTATGATGGCAAGAAGCTCGTTACCTCTATCGTTTTGGGGTTATTGTCTATGCTCCGCGGCTCGTATTTTAAATATGGCCCCAACCAAGAAAGTGGAACGAACTCCTCATGAGATGTGGTTTGGAAAACCTCCGTCTCTATCATACTTAAAGGTATGGGGATGTGAAGCTTATCCTAAGCGTTACGTCCCTAATAAGTTGAATGCTCGATCCACGAAGTGTATCTTCATAGGATATCCCAAGGATGATATGGGATACTATTTCTATAATCAAACCGAGCAAAATGTATTTGTTGCTCGAAAGGCTGAATTCCTTGAAACAAAGTTCCTAATGGAAGGAAATAGTGAGAGGAAGATAGATCTTGAAGAAGTTCAAGATCAAGTAGATGATACACAATTGGTTGACACTAGCACTCAACATGAAAATGTTGAGAGTGATCAAATGGATAATCAAAATACACAAGACGTTCGCAGATCTGGTAGGATTAGTAATCCTCCTGAGAGATATGGGTTTCTCATGGATGGTTGCTATGTGGTTGATTTGGATGAACCAACAAACTACCAAGATGCTTTATCAAGGATTGATAAGGATAAATGGCAGGAAGCCATGAACGCTGAGATGCAATCCATGTATGACAACCAAGTTTGGGAACTTGTTGAACAACCTACTGGCTCAAGGCTAGTTGATTGTAAATGGCTTTTCAAGATGAAAACCGACATACATGGAAACTTGGATACATATAAAGCTAGACTTGTAGCAAAAGGTTTCACTCAAACTCAAGGGGTTGACTATGATGAAACTTTTTCGCCTGTGGCAATGCTAAAGTCTATTAGGATATTACTTGCCATTGCTGCTCATTATGATTATGAAATATGGCAAATGGATGTCAAGACCGCTTTCCTAAACGGACATCTTGAGGAAAATGTCTACATGGTTCAGCCTGAAGGTTTTGTTGATCCGAAATATCCTAAGAAGGTATGCAAGTTAAAGAAGTCAATCTACGGATTGAAACAAGCATCTAGAATGTGGAATCATCGTTTTAATGAGGAGGCCAAGAAATTTGGCTTCATTAAAAATGGTGATGAAGCTTGTGTATACAAGAAAGCTAGTGGGAGCACTATCATGTTCCTTGTACTATATGTGGATGATATATTGTTATTTGGAAATGATATTCCGGCAATGCAAGGTGTTAAAACTTGGTTAAGCAAATGCTTCTCCATTAAGGATCTTGGAGAAGCACAATACGTTTTGGGGATTGGGATCTACAGGGATAGATCCAAGAAACTGATAGGTTTAAATCAAAGTGCATACATTGAAAAGATCTTGAAAAGGTTCAAGATGGAGAACTCTAAGAAAGGTTTGGTACCTATTCAAAAGGGAACACTTCTCAGTTCATCTCAGTGCCCCACCACGAAAGATAAACAGGAGAGAATGAAGAAAGTCCCATATGCTTCTGCCATTGGGTCAATCATGTATGCAATGATATGCACTAGACCGGATGTGTCATGCGCTCTTAGCCTGACAAGTAGATACCAGAATAACCCAGGAAACAGTCATTGGATTGCTGTTAAAAGTATATTGAAATACCTTAGGAGGACTAAGGATATGTTTCTGATATATGGGTCTGGTGAGGAGGAACTCGCTGTAAAAGGTTACGTGGACGTGAGTTTCCAAACTGATCGTGATGATTCTCGATCACAATCCGATTATGTCTTCACATTAAATGGAGGTGCGGTCTCTTGGAAGAGTTCAAAACAGGATGTTGTTGCTCTATCCACTACAGAGTCAGAGTACATCGCCGCATCATTGGCAGCTCCGGAAGCTGCATGGATGAAGAAATTCATCGACGACTTAGGAGTAGTCCCTTCCATTCAGGACCCTCTTGAGATCTTTTGTGACAACGAGGGTGCGATTGCTCAAATCAAGGAACCTCGTGCTCATCAAAAGACCCGTCACATTGAGCGAAGATTCAACTACATAAGGGATGAAGTTGAAAAGGGAAAGATATGTATTCGCAAAGTTCACACAGATCTTAATATAGCGGATCCTCTCACGAAGCTCTTACATGGATCAAAACATGCAGGACATGTTTGTGCATTAGGGCTTCGATATTCTAGTGATTGGTCATGATCTGTTTTAAGTATTGTAACGAAACGAAATTGTTCAAACTCATTAATATAATTATGGTTTAATTTATTTTGAGTTAAGTTCCTATTTTGCATATTTTATCCATGAATAAGCAATTATTCTAAATTCCTTAGTCGATCACATTTGTGGGAGCAAGTGTGAGGTTTAGACTATTATGAACTTGGATTGGTACACATTCACGGGATGAATGTGGGGCAAGGTTGCAACCAAGGTTCATAGATATTTGTAGTATACAAATATTGGAAGACCCGCCCTCAAGATTTACTAAATGGAGCCTTTGTGGTTGATCACATGTAATCTTGAGTAAAGGCGAATATCATTGTATCCTCTGACCTGAGATACATATTGGTTTTGGATATTTACCAAGTATTGTGCCTTGATTCTTTCCTTCGCTATTCTGAAATATGGTAGTTCACAAGGAAGAGCTCAGGGATAATGCAAGGTATATATTTAGGACGTATGTAGTCAAGATGGAATTTGTCCCTCTTATTCGTTGAGAGTCAGATGTCTAAGGCCTGATAAAGTTAAATCTAGAAGAGAGTGATCACTCTGTATCTCTTGGATTTAACATGACATCTAGGACGAAAGGATATGATGAAAAGATTCACCTATTCATATTCGAGATGGGAACTCGAAAGGGATGATGTTATTGAATGGCACAAAGTCATAACATATTGGGGGTGGTGGACGGTCGTTAGGTGGTATCCATCACTTGCATTAATTTCTTATGTTTCTCGTGCAAGTGGGAGATTGTAAGTTTTTCGTATGCCCGAGAGACATATTTAATTAATGTAGCTAACATGTTATGATCCAATTCGGGTCATACCCAATAACAAGCTTACCGACACCTTAAACGTACTTGAACTTAACGATTGGATCATTAAGTAAATACGCGACACTTGGACTTTAGAAAATCAGTTTTCTAAAATATTATCACTTGAGATAAATTATTTGGATAATTTATATTTAATTATTTAAAGGTTTAAATAATTATGTTGTGTTATATTTTATAAGTTGGTTTATAAAATATATATAAGTAACAAATGCATATTTTTTTTATATCAAGTTTTTATAAAACTACCAAGTTTTATAAAAATTAAAACCATCTCTTAGTGGACTGCATTTAGGTCTCCAAGGAGGACAAAATATGCAAGATTCTTGTTGCTTTCTATGATACAATTACACATAAGTATGTCCCTTGACCAAAGACTAAGTGTACATGCACAAACATTCTCTCAAGTGATAGAAAAGAACCATAAAAAACTGCTTCCTGCTGCCTTCTTGCTGTCGTGATTTTGGGCAGAAAAAGAGGGTTCATTAGCTTGGTTCTTCAAGTGATAATCAAGTATAATTAAATCGTAACCATAGTATTAGGTGTTGGGTACAAGTTTGGGGTATTATCCCTTGAGGTTTCATAGTTTTGAAGCTTCATTCATCATCATTCTTTCACTTGCTGCTGTCCAGTTTTCAGGGTGCGAAAGAAGAGGGTTTCAAGCTTAGGTTGCTAGCTCATTAAGGTTCTAAAGCCTAACTATATCAAGGGTGTATTGGTGCATTGTTTCATCATCTTCTTCCTCTTCAAACTCACCCTCAATTAAGTTGAGGAGGTATTATTTTCTTCCTTACTCACTTATTTTATATGTAAGCATGATCCATGACTTGATATGAATAAGGAATTTGACAAGAATGGTCTTACAAATATACTTGTTCTAATAATGCTTCCGCTATGTTAACTATCTTAAAATTGGTTTTACGATTATGTAAACTACATGAACATGTTGTTGAGAAACTTGTTAAATTCCATCAATAATAAGGTCTGCAGACAGGAAAACAAACAACACCTTTATCTTTCTTTCTTCACATTTGTCATATCACCACAACACCCCATAAAACACCATCAAACTCCATACCTAACACCATTAACACGTCAATGTGGTCTCATCCTTGATCAATCTGCCTAAAAGATGGAGTTCCAGATTGACTCTAGAGGGTTTTCTCCCAGATCCATTCAGGTTTCAAACCAGGTCCGCCTGCCCCTCGGGATGGTTTAAGGATCGGGTTTCTGCAATGTGATTCGGATTTCCTCCCGAAAGCGTGTGCGTGGTAAATGAGAGCACTCGATGCCGACTACTTGCCTTTAAAAACAAAATTCCTTAGACTAAATCCCAAAAGACTAAATAAGAAGTCCATTCTGAACATGAATGGCATTTCACGGAATAGTACTTTGTTTATAGGGAGGATCGAGAAGACCGTTACGAGGCAAATGGTAGAATCTACATTCGGCAAAATCTTGACGGAGATCAAATTATGGCCGAATCAAAGGTATTCTTCCGTTTCGTTCGTTGAGGTGGATGCTCGGGCAGCTGTATCTTCTCTTAATGGCTCGATGATCTTTGGTCGGGCCATTGTCGTTGGATGGTCAAGACGTCGGAATGCCACTGGTGTCATTTGACATAGGGTTGCCCCGAGCTCTAAACTACGATGTAAGATCTTTCCAAATTCTCTTATTTCGGGTAAACTGCATCTCTCGGTTTTATTAGTGGATTTAGTGTCAGTTGTATATAGGAAAGTTTCTAGTTTCTTGGTGTCACGTAAAGCGCATGTTTCTCACATAGGTAAAACTTGGTGCGTTTAGTTGTATCTGTTCATGTGGCGATTTATAGAGCTACAATAACATTATTAATGTTGTTTCTAGCGAATATCCCGAAGATAAACGTGTATAATTTGAGGGATATCAGCTTCTTTAATATTTAAGTGTTGAAACTTGTCTATTATCTTATCAACGTAATGACATTGATTTAACGAATAACCCCCACTATGCCTTTTAACTTTAATCCCCAATATAGTATCAACCTCTTTCAAATCCTTCATTTGAAAGCATGAAACTAAAAAGTCCCTAGTTTCATGGATACCTTTCATATTAGTTCCAACAATGAGAATGTCATCAACATAAAGGCATAGAATGACTCCATAATCTTGTGTCAACTTTGAATATATGCATCTATCAAAAATAATTATGAGTAAAACCATTTGATAGTATTAATGTATCAATCTTGTTGGGGAGAATGTTGGTTTATGCTTAAAGATAATATTAATCTTAATCAATGATAATAAGTGTTTGGATGATGAAACACGCACATAACCAAAAGTGATGATAGACATCTTGACATAAATATATAAGTTCACTAATCCACACTTACTATAGCAAAAGACCAAACCAAATGAAGCTTAGAGTGAAAACAAAAATACAAAACTCAGGTGCCACACGGTTTGGATCCACGGTCGACCACAGGTCAGACCGTGGTTGTCCTGTACTCTGGTTTATGAGAAACCAGGTACACGATCAACTCCAAGGCTGACCGTAGATCGACCGCAGTTTGTTTTGTCCAAATCCCTTGATCAAATAAATTTTGACCACTTCGGGGCATCTATAATTCATGAAACCTTTTTTAGTTTCCCTCTTCATATTCAAAAGAGTTTTGCTAACCAGAACCCTAATCTTGATTAATCACACCTAATGACATCTTAATGACGTTCTAGCCTTGATTAAGATTAACACATAAGTGTTACAAGATAACTTGTGCTCCTAAAATGTATCTAGACATACTTTGGATGATCATCAAGTCCCAACCAAGAGTTGCTCCTTCCTTGGTTATCAAGACTTGTATCCAAGAATGTTAGACTCCCCTCTTTGGTAACGACAAGTCACTATCAAAAGAACACAACCAAGGAGAATCATGCACTTAATGCATATAGTACTTGTATAGGATGTTGGGTATCTTTTGCAGGTATTAAATGAAGTAAAGAGGCCAAAAGAATCAGGTTTGAATGGATTCAAATGGCCATATAATGGCTAGGAGAAAAAGACCTAACGACGTACGGTCGACCCATGGTCGACTGTGGTCTGAGCCGCAGCAACGGCTAGTTTTTTTGTCTCTCTCTATAAATAGCAAGACTTTGAGAGCTTTGAAGATTTGATCCTTTTGCATGCTTCAACTCTAATTCATCAGAGAATCACAAGATCTTAACTCTTATATGTTTACGATTAGCAAGAGAAGTTCTATGATCTCATAGAATGTAGAATTGTTGTAAACTTACTATCAAATTTACTATCTTTGTGAGTTTACTTAATGTTGTATTATCCTTTGAATTGTCTTAGGATTTTCATCACTAAAAAGGTGAGTCTTGTACTTTGTAACTAGAAGCATAAGTTAGCTTAGTTATCATCTTCCTTAAAGGGAACTAGGAAGTTGATTAATTCCATTGGGAATTAATACTTGTCCAAGGTGAAGACAAGTTGGTCTAAGCTAAAGGTAATCTTTCGAAAGGATAGAAAGATTAGGTTTGTTGTCTACAAGGAATACAAGATTTGTAAAACGGATCTCCACCGGGTTTAGAGAAAGGCTTAGTGAAGCAAACTCCCGATTAGTGAATTAGGGAGTGGATTAAGATAGATTAGTTAACATCCATCCGACCCACTATAAATCCTTGTGTTTATATTCTTTACTTTACTTTCCGCATTATTTCAAACATAAACACTACACACATTGAGTTTGAGTTGATTAAGTTGATCAAGGTTGATTAAATCTTGGTAATCATCAAAAAAGTTTTAAAAACGTATTAAGTAACTATTCACTCCCTTATAGTTACTTACAAATCTTTTCATGCCATCTTTTTGGCATGTGTTTTAACACACACAAAGATTTCTTCAACTTGCAAACTTTATTTTCATTACCGGGAAAAATAAACCCTTCTGGTGGTTTTATATACACCTCTTCGTCTAGATCACCATTTAAGAAGGCTATCTTGACATCCATTTGATGTATACATAAATCATAAATAGAAGGCAATGCAAACAAAACTCTAATCAAAGTGATTCTTGCAACTGGTGCATATGTATCAAAGTAATCAACTCCTTTCTTTTGGCTAAATCCTTGAATTACCAACCTAGCATTAAATGTTTGCATGGATCCATTTTGTCACACCCTCAAATAGGGCCTGGGGTATTTGTGACTAATTATATCAAATCATAGTTGTATAAACGAGAATGACTCTATATGAGACGTTTTATTGAGTTTTGCATCTGAAGATAAATAGATTACATTGTATTTAGAGCATTAAATGTCTTTAATTGATATGATATGTAATGAAGACTCCAAGCATAGCAAGCAATCATCATCAAAGTAGCAGATATACAGCGGAAGTAATATTTAAGTACCTGAGAATAAACATGCTTAAAAAGTCAACACGAGGTTGAGTGAGTTCATAGGTTTATTATAAATCAATAGTTCAGTATAGTATTAGACCACAAGATTTAAGTTTAAAGTTGATTGATACCCATCATATCAATCTAAAGAGTTGCTGTAGTTTGTAATATCGCGACTAAATAGAATTTTACCCCGAGACACCTTGAACAGTCAGTGTCAGTTTGAATCATTATTATGTAACCAAAGACCAGAGGTCAAATGATTAGAGACGTTACTCTCAATAGCGCTATTCATAATAACTAAGTTTGCGTTCACCAAGCAATTAACGATATTACGGCAGAAATTTAGCATGACAAAGTACGTATTCAGCATAAAAGTTTGAGTACTTGTGTCTAACATGTAAAACAGTTATAAAAGTTGTGCATGTATTCTCAGCCCAAAAATATAGATAAAAAGGGAGCTATGAAAACTCACGATACGATACGATAGTTTGTAGTAAATATGCATATGACGGTACTGAACAAGTGTAGAGTTGTCCTCGGATTCACGAACCTATATCAAGTATATATACTAATATATATTATTTATATATATTTGTAGTTATATAGAATTTATACTAAATTCCATTTAGAAACATATACTTATATTGTATCTTAAATTATATGTTATATATAGTTATTTTGTATATATATATAAAAAAATGATTAATATATATATATATATATATATATATATATATATATATATATATATATATATATATAATTAGTATTATATTTAAAGATCATTAGTTTGTTATATGGAAGTATTTATATAAAAATATTAATATGTTTGATATATCTTTATATGAAATATTAATAAAATCATAGTATTTAATAATTATATTTTCTTATATACAAAATATTTATCTTGTTAAAAATGATAGTTTTAATGATACTGATTCTTTTAATAATAATAATAGTAATAATAATAATAATTTTATTAATAATGATAATACTAATAATAAGAATGATATTGATAATAATAATAATACTTATGTTACTTAATAACAAAAATGATAATAATATTAATTATATTATTAATGTTAACATAATAATAATAATGATAATAATGATGATGATGATGATGATAATAATAATAATAATAATAATAATAATAATAATAATAATAATAATAATAATAATAATAATATGTAAGACCCTAATTTCAAAAGTGCAACTGTATAATGATTAAAGTTGGAGGATTCGGGTTTTAAAGTGTTTATCACGCAAATCGTGTTACTTTCCTACATTTTGAAGCCCGTATGTTATCGTGGGTTATATAGGTTGTAGGTATAAGTTCGAATGGTTTAAAGTGAAAGAAAATGTCCAAAAATTGAAGTTTGGAATATGTGAGGCGCGCTAGAAAGGGTGTGAGGCGCGCACGCATGAAGAAAAAGCGAACAGTCAAAAATTACACTAGGTGCGCGGGGCGCACTTTCATGTGCGCGGCTCACAGAATTTACACTTGGTGCGCGGGGCGCGCATTATAGTGTGAGCGGCTCGCACAAATTACACTTGGTGCGCGGGGCGCGTATTAAAGTGTGCGCGGCCCGCACACCCCTGAATCAGCATACTTAATATTTTTATAATTTAAAAGAAGGGTAGGTTGGTCTTTTCACTTGAGGGTCGGTTTTTGAGCCAAAAAACTGACCCAATGCTTATCTTATCTTCATTTTCACACACAAACACTCTCATCCTCAAACCCTAGAGAGAGATTGAGTTCTAGTAAGAGAAAGCTCCATTTGGAGAAGAAGAAGTGTGTTTCGGATTAAACCTCAAGTGTTAAAATTGTTCATCTCGTTAACGGCTACGTTTTGGTAGTGTTGGTAAGTTCTAACTCCGATTTTCATTATTTGATTTTGATATTCAAATTAGGGTTTGAGCTTGATTTTGTTAGAAACCCTTTAATGGTTTTGAAATGGGTTTGTTATGGTTAGTAGATGGGTTTTGACCCGTTATTGGTGGGTTAGGGTTTGATGACAATTTTGGTCATGGTTTTGGGTGTAAATCACTAGTTTATAAATGTGTTAGTGTATAGATGTTCATAAGAACATGTTAGTTGGTCTAAAATGGGTGTTGACTTTGATTTAGTGTTAAACTAAGATTTGAGTCAAGTTTCGGTGAATCAAGTATGTAAATACTTGATTTAAGTGTTAATTGGTGTTTTGGAAGTATAATCACTAGTCGTTAGTGATTTTGGGCGTTTTTGAGACTTATGTCAAAATGGGTTGACTTTGAATTGGGTCAAAATTCATGATGACACTAATTTTTGATTAAATGAATGTTAAACGCTTTTGTTAAGTGTTAAATGATGTTTTTGGATGTAATTACCCGCGAGAAGTAATTTTGGGTTAAAGTGATATTTTAACATAAGTCAAAGGTAGTCAAAAGCAATATGGGTCAATATTGCACGTGTTGGAGTTTTGGTGTAATTGGCGTTTGAAATGATTACTACCTAAGTACTACCTCCGTCTCATTCCAATAGGCCATTATTCTATTTTGGGTTATCCCATTCTGATAGTCCACTTCCATAAATAGAAAGAAAAGAAGATATTTCATTGGTGGATCTGGAGAGAGAAGATATTTCATTGGTGGAGAAATGAAATTAGTGGGATTTCCTAAAACTGCGTGTTTTTTGTCTGTGGACTATTGAAATGAGACGGAGGGAGTAGTAATTTAGTGTTAAGACCTAGGTTGGTATAATGGATGTAAAGTATAATTTAGGTTAAATTGTACTTGTTTGATGGGTCGGAATTACCACCCGTAGTGGTAATTGGTGAAGTCCACTTTAGGTGTCTAAATGGGCGGATTATGGAGGTAGGTATAAACCCTTGGTTAAGGGTGTTGGCGTCGAATTCTCTTGTAGAGAATGTATGTTGATTATGTGTATACCTATATGCGTATTAAAGGTAAAGGTTTGCTCGGTGGCGTTTGGAGGCGATTTACATACATGACTTGTGCGGGCATTTTGAGGTGAGTGGAATAATTATATGCGTAGATATATAATGTGTTTATTTGTGTAGTGTGAGATGTGAAGTGTCGATGTGCTAAGACACCACGTCCACATGGCGAGTGAAGTGTCGATGTGTTAAGACGCCACTCGGGAGGGAAGTATCGATGTGTTAAGATGCCACTCCAAGTAAGGTGAAGAGTGAAGTGTCGAAGTGTTAAGACACCACTCGGGGTGAAGTGCCGAAGTGTTAAGGTGCCACCCGGGGTGAAGCATCGAAGTGTGTGATGACCCGGAAATTTCTGACCAAATTTAAACTTTATCTTTAAATGATTTAACGTTTCCGACACGATAAGCAAAGTCTATGAAGTTGAATCTCAAAATTTTAAAACTGTTTCATTACATTTGACTGCTCTCGACAATTCATGAACAATTATATGTATGTATATATATATATATATATATATATATATATATATATATATATATGTACAAGTAAAAACGACTTTCCTACAGTAAAATACTATTTGCTACAGTAAAATGACTTTGCTACAGTAAAACACTATTTGCTACAGTAAAACACTATTTGCTACAGTGAAACCGTATTTTGCTACAGTGCTACAGTGATTTGCTACAGTAAACACTATTGCTACAGTGACACTATTTGATGTTGACGAACTAGCAAACAAAAACAGATAAGGCGGCCATGCGATCGCATGGCAAAAACACTGAAAACTCATGCGATCGCATGAGGTACTGTAGCAGGCCACATACTATAAAAGCTCGATTCATTCCTCCGTATTATTATTTTTTTTTATATTATTATTATTATTATTATTATTATTATTATTATTATTATTATTATTATTAAGATTAATATTATTATTATTATTATTATTATTATTATTATTAATCTTATTATAATATTATTATTAGTAGTATATATACCTAAAATACTACGACGAGGTTATGAGCGTGTCACCTTCAAAATGGGTTTTTGAGCGGGATAGAGCTAAGGAAATTATGGGTTATTGCCACGGAGGGTATGGGTAATGTGGAAATTATGGGTTATTGTCACGGAGGGTATGGGTAATGTTCGAGGGTATATTTGTGAATCAAATCTAGTGTTTATCATCTCTGTTGCATCTACGTACTTTCCTACAATATTGAATCTCAATATTGATACGTAAGCACTCATATTTTATCTTTTATACATTAATTGTGTATCCATGTCTAGTGCTCGAGTATATATATTTATGCATGCTTGTATGCTAAATTTTGTCGTTAAACAGTTATGATGAATCACAAAGTAAATACATATATTACTGATAAAAGGTATATGATATGCATGTTTTTGGAAAGCTGGCGAAAAATCAATAACTTTTCATTTAGAAATCGCGTAATTTCGGTGAACGAATTAAAAGATATGATCAACTGAATTATGATTGACATTGATTGAAATTGCTTTTGAAACTTGTTTGTAAGAATGATAAATTGGATTTTTGAATATTACCAGCCAAGTAAATGAATCCATATATAAGGCACGTCTCGTTTTGTTGAATTATTGTCAAAATTGACTTTTTGAAACGACTTTGGATAACTTTTGTATGTCGATCTCGAGCATTAGGATTGTGATACACTATGACCTGACCTAGCTTGATAGACATTTATTGACCAACATATGTTCTCTAGGTTGAGATCTACGATTATTTGATATTCCAAGTTTCGGTCACATTACGATGAACAACTTTATATGATGCTAAGGTGAGTTTCATATGATCCCTTTTTACTCTCTATATTTTTGGGCTGAGAATACATGCAAATGCTTTATTAACTGATTTACAATATTTATATGTGTGAGTTTCATTGATCCCTTTTTAATTGCTTTTGCAATATATTTTTGGGCTGAGAATACATGCAATTTATTCTAAACGCAATGGACATAAGTACATACTAAATTCTACACCAAGTTTGAACCGAAAATCCCTTAGCTTTGGTAACTAGTAACTGTCGGTTATAAGAACCGATGGGCGCGAATAGAGGTATATGGATCCATAGGGCTTGATATCCCCGTCCGAGCTAGAGCACTAGCCTTTTAACGGATGTATGCTATTTGAGAAGCGTACATGCTGGTTTGCGTGTATTATTAAGATGATTATACAAAGGGTACAAATTATATATACGTTAAAGTTTAGTTACCAGGGTGCTCAATTTCGTAGAATATTTTGATAAACGTTTCTGGATGAAGCAACTGAAATCTTGTGATCCACCTTTATATACAGATTATACGAAACATTAAAACTATGAACTCACCAACCTTTGTGTTGATACTTGTTAGCATGTTTATTCTCAGGTTCCCTAGAAGTCTTCCGCGGTTTGATTATATGTTACACAAGCTATGTGCATGGAGTCTTACATGACATATTTTTTCAAGAAAACGTTGCATTCACCAAATCATCACCATGTATCTTATTTTGACTGCATTGTCAATGAAAGTACTATTGTAAACTATTATTTATGGTGATTGTCTATATGTAGAAATCATCAGATGTCGAAAACCTTTGATTTAAATATTCATTTATGGTGTGCCTTTTCAAAAGAATGCAATGTTTACAAAACGTATCATATAGAGGTCAAATACCTCGCAATGAAATCGATGAATGACGTGTTCGTCCATATGGATTTGGAGCGATCGTCACAAAGTGTTAAGATGCCACCCGTGGGGTTAGTGTGCAAAGTGTTAAGTGCACTAATGGTTGTTGTGAACACCGACGGTCTTTAAACACCGTTCCTTGTACGATTGGTTAACCATGGTTATTGTGTTGTAGTGTAGCATATTATATTGTTCGAGTTATATATATGCTATTGTTGTGCTAGCTTGTGGTATTGGAGGTTAATGGCTTTGTACTTGCGATGATAAGCTAATTGTGTTGCTAGCACGTATGCGGTATGTGAGTAAGTGTTTGCAAGTAGGTATATTATATATGTATGTGTATAATTATTGCATTCACTAAGCTTTATGCTTACCCCTCTCGTTGTTTACCTTTTCACAGGTATTTTGTTATGAAGCTAGCTAGTTGTTAGACTAGATGCATAGGAACGCTTGGGGTCGAAGGGGTAGCTTTTGGTTATATGGACGCGGATTGGGGATTTGGTAGTCTCCGGGATTATGCTCTTGGTATCGGGTTGGGTTATTGAGTATTAACTCGTATTTTGTGTAATTGAGTTACTATTACAAATGCTTTTGTAATGTGTCATTTGTGTACCAAGGGTTATGTCAAGTTGTTAAACGTAACGTTATGATATTATGTTTTTGGTTAAAACAGAGTTGAAAATGTTATGTATGATGAACGGGATATTGGGACCTAACTAATAAAAAAAAAAATGTGCTTCGTTTTTGGTAAACGGGTTGAGGTTGTTACATAATAATAATAATAATAATAATAATAATAATAATAATAATAATAATAATAATAATAATAATAATAATAATAATAATAATAATAATAATAATGGCTACCTCACAAGAATAAGCTCCAAAAAAATAAATGCCACTGCCCGGGCTCGAACCCGAGACCTCCTGCTTAACAAAAACATACCCAAACCATCCTTCCAAATCAGTTTTTCTGATTAATTCTACAATTCAAATGTATTTAACTCGTTTTCCTTTTCTCTCTTCTTCATAACTGTTATCGACCAGAGATGAATCACAAATATGCGAATCAATCAATTAATGCCCAACAACATTTGAAATGGATCCTTCGCAGCGATTACCATTAACTGTGATTTATTTTGATTCATAACAGCATAAATAAAATATGTAATTCTCAAAGAACAGCACCCGTTAAATATTTATTGAACTCAAAATCAAAACTTAAAATTTAAAGAGTTTTAGATTATAGTTTCAACATGAAATGGATCTTAAATCGTTCCTAGAAACTTTTGAAATCAACAATTGAAATTGAAACTTTAAATCGAACTCGAATTTAATGATGAACACAACGGTTGACTTTTGATTTTAAATCTTTGACTCTCAAATTCGAAATCGTTTGAAAGAATTGAAGTTTGATATTTTACAGATAGTTTGACTAGACGATTTCAAACAACTTTACATTTATAGATTTTTAAAATCATTAAGAATTCGATGAATTAAAAAAAAGAACATGACCAGAGCAGAACCCTTTTTTATTTAAATTCGCTGATTCAATTCTTGATGGTCATTAGCAGTTAAATAGCAATGTATAATTGATAATCGAACGTGTAAAGCTGGATTTCATTATTTGTTTAATGATAATGGGTCAATGAGGAAGATCACGATCAGAAAAAAATATAAAAAAATAAATAAAAGCAGATAAATAAAAAAAACGCAGGTATGAATCACGATTGAGATAAAAAAATAATAATAAGCAGAATGGGAGTCGATTCATCAAGCACATAACTAGTTTTAAAAATGTAAAGCATGTCACGAATAAAAAAATATATAAATCTGATACCCTAATTTAGGTATTAGGTATTCTTTTAATTTATTTAACATTAATATTTAATAATTATATTAATAATAATAATAATACTTTTAATATTATTAATAATGATAATTAATAATAATAATAATAATAATAATAATAATAATAATAATAATAATAATAATAACAAGTATAGCAATAATAGTAATAATAATAATGATAATACTAGTAATGATAATACTAATAATAATAATTTAAATCATATTAATCACAATAATAATAAATGATAATAATAACAATAATAATAATAATAATGATGTTAATAACACTAACAATCATGATAATATTATTATGTTAATTATATTTGTGATATTAGTAATAATATTTAACATTTTTAGTGAAAATAATATTTTATATAATAGTATTATAACAAATTATATTTATCAAGTTTTCTTATAATAATAATATTACTAATACTGATATTAATATAAATAATAATACTAATAATAATAATAAAAGTAATAATATAACAGTTATATTATCTTATATATTTTACATATTTAATTATAACAATTAAATCATATTTGAATTTATATTTCAAATTATTATATGTATATATACATATTTATTTTCAATTATTTGTTCGTGAATCGTCGGAAACAGTCGAAGTTTAGTTTAAATTTAATCGAAAATTTTCCGGGTTATCACGGTACCTACCCGTTAAAAGAAATTTCGTCCCGAAATTTAGTTGTTGCCATCAGTCAGCATCGTTTGTAAACATGTGAGGATATTTACGTTTTATTTTGGTCTTCACGTTCCCAGGTATGCTTGGGGCCTTTCGTGAATTTCAACGGATAGAATATTGTTTTGTTTCAAGAGTTTAAATCATACGATCTTACGAAGTGCATTTTATTATTAATGCGAAGGTTATATAAAGGATTTAACAAGAGTGTCGTTGATTAGGTTTTCTCAAAAAGAGATGATGACGCTATACAAGCATTGCAATACACAAGAAATGTGTTATAAATAATAGTGAGATTATTTAAACCTTGAGCTTTTATGCCACAATATTAGGGTAGACAAAACATAGAGGAGTTCATGAAAATCATAGTCATGGAATTTGATAGAGATCGTCATTATTTACAACAAGAATGGTGAATATGAGTTGAAAATTAGGGTTTTATCGACATTAAATAATATGGATAAAATGATTCGATTATAGAAAGAGTATAAATGAAGCTATCACAAAAAAGTGAAATGAGGAAATTAAATGTTCGTCTTAACTTTTGACATAGCTAAAGTTGATTTCCGGAATTCAAGGGATTTTAAAGAAAATCTTCGTAATCTATAAGATTTGATTCTCTGGTAATTAAGGAAATTAGGATTTTCTTTGATTAAATGCGGTGAATTTCCTTAATTGCTGTGTCTAGAATTTCGCTATAAATTAGCTTCTTCCGTTTCATTATCTTCACCACTTCTATACTTTCTTTCTCAATTCATACTTCCAAAAGATTGTGAAAATGCTTAATCCAGTTCTTGTTCTTGACCTTATATTGGTTATCACCACAATCTTTCTTCTTTTCCAACTCCCACCAGAGGAGTCTGTTTACTTCTATTATGCTCTAGGATTTATTGTGTTTTTAGTTCTCCCGTGTTTTTATATTGCTATACGCATTGATATACACGATTTGTAATTTCGGTGTTGTTATCGGGCTTTGTATTTTCCTTTATATGTTGAAGCGTCATGCTTTTGTAAAGCAAGTAATGGTCCAGAATTCGTAGGTATGGAGTTTCGAATGAACCTAATGTTCTAAAGAAAGCAATTGTAATAGCACGATCATGATTTGTCAAATTACCAGAATCACTGAGAATAGAACTATCAAGAATATATGTTCTTGATATGTTCAGAGATTAAGTAGAATGTAAGAGTCATGTAACATGGCAAATGATGATTATAAAGTCTATGAATCATCATCTTCCATTAAAAATTTAGCATGACTTACTGTAATATAATCACGTTGGCCTGACGTCATTATATTATACTAACTCACGCTTCAATTCCCAACACTACTTCAAAACATTTATAATTTAAACTTGAATTTTACAGAATATAGAAACTAAAACAGTTTCCTTTATTATGTAACAAAGATATCGCAAAGAGATAATTTATTGCGGACAAGAATAGTTATAAAGATATCTTCAGAAATATCGAGGATATTTATGACGAAAAATACGATGATATCTTAGAATTTTTTAAGATCAAATGATTATGAGGAAAGTTCTTCTGTAAGGATTTAAGATAAGTAAGGAGCAGGGTAATTGCTAATTATTTCAGCAGATACTGAATCATCTAGATTCTTTGAATACAGGTTTAGTTCTTGGGATTTGTCCACTGCTTTCTTCATGTTTTGCTCAATCTGTCTTTCAATACCAGATTTTCTTTTGAGCTTTTCCAATGCACAATTCTTTATTATCAAGCTTCTGGTCATTAAGACCATCTACGGCCTTTGCTGCTTCATCAGCATTATTAAGGTTAACGAATCTGAATTGTTGGTTATAGTTCCAAGGTGTTTTCAAGAATTTTGAAGAATGTACAATGTAACATATTAATGTGAGATATAAATATTTCTCGGGTATTACCTACCAGTTAAAATATTTTCACAATCAACAGTTTGTACAAAAGAATTTTTAATTACAATCTTTATGAAAATATACGTACATATACATTGTCCTTCAGATGTAATCATGGATTTAATGAGTTAATATAATATTAAGCTCATTTGATTTACGGTTGAAACGAGAATATATAATCTTCAAAACTTGAGAGTACATAATCGTCGCGGAATATTTCTTTAATGAAGTTATGAATCAATACTTCATCGTTCATGGTTATTGATATACTTAGGTATCTATGGGGCGTATGATATTGATGCATGAGGTAACGAGTGTGATGTTGAGGGGTGGAATGCTGATGTTGTTGTTGGTAAAGCTGATGCTGTTGGTGGTGATGCTGATGGTGCCGATGGTACTGGTGTTGCTGTTGCTGATACTTGTGCCTTTAGTGCTTACAGTGTTGTTGATGTTGGTGGTACTGATGGTACTGCAGGTTATGCTGCTGGTGCTGCTGATGCTTGTAGATATCGCACCATATTCTCCAGAGCCACCACTCGAGCGTGAAGCTCTTTGACTTCTTCTACTATTCCGGGATGATTGGCGGTTGGAACAAGGAGGTGAATAAGATCTAAAATCTTCGATATTATATAATCGTGACGGGATACCCTGGAAAGAAGAGAGAAAATGGTGTTTCAGACTGGTTCGTCGGTAAGCGCTTCAGGTTTTTCACCAAGAGGTGAATTCGCTTGGTGGAAGGGATCACCTTCTTCTTGCCTCCATTGATTGAGTCGACTACGAACCCATCCCCAATTCATCTAGAATAGATGATGACTGATTGGTTCGTTTGTTCCGGTTACGCTGCCATTGGAGCTCGAGGAGTTCGAGGAATCCATATTATGTGTTTGGAATAGGGTTTGATATGAAATGGGTGTTGAATATTGAATGATATATTCGTTTCCTTGAATACGTATATATAGCAAAAAGATTTCCGTAATTTACGGAGGAAATTTAGGAAAAGTGTTTAGACAAAGTCTATTGGGATAGATATGATAAGATATGATGTGTCTATATTCCATTTATGCAATAATGGCAGTATGACGTGTCGAGATTTAAAAATGATAAGTATGTAATCAGATAAACTTTCGATTAAAGACTTTCAATTCGCAATGGCCTATTCAGGTCTAGGGGCTTGAGCTATAGGATCCTTTAAATCGGTAATCCAAACCCTTCCATTCTAGAGTTTCGTAGACGCCATCCGTCAAGAAAATTCAATGATCAAAAATAACGAGAAAGCAAAGATTTTGAAAGTAATGAATATGAATAGTAGAGATTTCAAGAATCATGGATAACATTTCATGTAATTCATCTGTAGTATACAAAACCATGATAGATGACAAAGGAATGTCGAGAACGGTGTTGCATTTAAATGTGGTGGCGGAATTGGATAGTACTTAGGAGAGTGAGCTGAGTTCTTAGATTGGCTTGGCATTCGAAGGAAGATTAAAGAATTTAACAAGCATAGTTTCTAAGGTATAGTGTAGCATTTATCAATTAAAGGCAACAATTAAAGGCACTATGGTCAAGGAAAGTTGTAGTCCTACATTGCTAAGGTACCTAATTGTATAAGGTACATATAAAATACAATCCTGGTTCTCTACAACAGCCTGCTCTGATACCAATCTGTCACACCCCTAAATTGTAGCGACCCGACCAAATCATGTTTGACGGCGCCGACTACTTAGGTCCCGTTACGTGGTCATAAGTCTTTATCATGACGTTTGACCAAAATATGTCGCATTTATTTCATAAGTAAAAGGATGTTTCAAGTTTACAATTGTAGTTCAAAAGACTAGTTACATTACAATGTTTAACGTACGAATGAAACCTATGCGACACAATTTAAAGTAGTCAAAAGACGCTCCAACTATGCATGTATACTCGACATCCAAGCAAGTATCAAAAAGAGTGCGGAAGCATGTATCAAGTAGCTTTCAAGGACCTGAGAAAAACATAGAAATCTGTCAACGAAGACGTTGGTGAAATCATAGGTTTGAGTAAGTAAGTACAAGTGAACCACAAGATTTGCAATAATGAGATAATAGTAATACATTCCAAAAGTTTGTTTCACGAGCACCCAATTATCAATGCTTAATATTCCTTCCATAGAACCCCATCACAATAGTGTTAGAACATACACTATTTCTCGAAAATACATTTCATTCGTAAACGGTAGCGAACCGTTTGAATGAGGGTTTGTCAAACCCATATGGCCATATAACATAAGTTCTCGCTTACACCCGGCAAGTGTAACTAATGATAATCGAATTGAGGATTTTTGGTCAAACTCGTATGTAGAATGTTTGTTTTCCTGTACTTGTGTTCACTTAGTAAAAAGAAACGTTTATGTTTTCTCATCCCAAATGTAAGTGCAAAAGAGTAAAAGTGGGACTATGATCTCACCTTGAGCGGAAGAGTAAATAAGTACTTCGACAAGTAACGTGTGCAAAGAACAATGCTAGTCTTGACCTAAACAAATAGGTTGTATCAATAACGATAGTCACGATTGGTCAAAGATGTTCAATTAGTCCTATGGCTCGTTACGACTCGATTATGTAGCATGCGAATCAATTTGTCAAGTTTCATGCAAGATACAAGTATAGAAACAAGTTAGAAATGTTGCATAATCATTTGGTTAAGTTTGACAAAAAGTCAAACTTTGGTCGGTCAAAGTCAACGAAAAAGTCAACACGTTCGGGTCGGGTCCCGAACTATTTTTCTGAGGTTTTTAATCATGTATGAACATGTTAGAACAAGTTACGTGTGAATCGGAGGTGCGTAGCATAGCAAACATTATTCAAAAATTGACAAAGTTGGACAGACCACTTTGGCGCGCCGCGCAGGTATATGGCGCGCCGCGCCATTACCTGTGCAGAGAATTCTGGCAGTTTTTAAGTTTTATGCACGAACCTAACTTCAAACAATCACCATTTATGACCCGCAAACAACCAAAACATGTATCTTATATCATCGGAAAGGTATTTTGACAAGGAAAACAACTAAACACATTTCAACAATCACATTTACTTTTACAACAACCAAAATCACATTCAAAGCTCCTCATTAAATGCATTCAAGTTCATAAATGAAATTTGATGATTCGGCAACCACTTTACATGAATGATATGCCGTTTCGAAGGTGATCAAGCATACAATACAACCTAACACTTACAAATAACATTTCATGTCATTCAAAGCATTAAATGTTCACATTAAATTCTATCAAACCCTAGTCAACAACATCAAAATCACTAATCATGTTTATGAAGTTTTCTAAAACAACCTACACATCAAATTGAAGCTAGTGATACTAGGAACACATTTAATACATGCATTTATCACTTTTAACAACATTCAAACAACCAAATCACCAAATCAAACACACCAAAGTTCATATTCAAACTAGTTACTTCAAATAACGAAATCGAACATATAAATCATATATTCATGTTAGACTTGAGCCATAGACACTAATTAACAACTTTATAAGTTAAAAACATCAAGAACACAAAATCTAGTGATTTTAGAAAGTTACCCAAACTTGATGAAATCGGTATGGAATCGAAGAGGAAGATAAGAGGATTCCGAATATGCAATTTGTTTAGATGGATGCTTGCTCGATTTGATTTAGATGATGAATCCTTGAAGTGGTGTTTGAGAGATTTGGCGAAAGTGTTAGAGAAAAAGGAAAAAGAAAAAGAATTAATGAATGGATGAGAGTGAAGGGTTGACTAGTTGACCTAGTCACCTCTTTGCTCTCTTGGCAACAATGGTCCCTCTAGTTCGATTGCGGGTGCGTGAATTACCTAAACGAGATATTTTAAAATGCGTATTAACGAGGGATGTCATAATCATATAACGGACTTTAAATAGTTAAACGGAAAAGTAAACGGAAAAAGGCGGGATGTTACATTACCTACTCCTTAAAAGAAATTTCATCCCGAAATTTAAGTAGGCGTAGTAGTTGTTGTTTCTTCCTCGAAATTTTGCGTTTCCGGAATTGGGAATAAGTGAGGGTATTTCTTTTGCATTTGATCTTGCCTTTCCCAAGTAAACTCGGGTCCTCTTTTGGCATTCCAACGAACCTTGACAATCGGGATTCGGCTTTGTTTCAATGTCTTGACGGAGGTGTCCACAATTTCAACCGGTTCCTCCACAAAATGAAGTTTGTCATCAATAGTAAGTTCTTCGAGAGGGATGACGATATCGGGTTCGGCAAGACACTTTTTCAAGTTAGATACATGGAAGGTAGGATGAACGGAGTTCAATTGAGGCGGAAGATCTAAACGATAAGCAACGGTTCCAATACGCTCCAAGATTTCGAAAGGACCAATATACCGCGGATTTAGCTTCCCGCGTTTCCCAAAACGGATTACACCTTTCCAAGGTGCGACTTTTAACATTACTCGGTCACCGACTTGAAATTCGAGGTCGTTGCGTCGTTTGTCGGTAAAACTCTTTTGACGACTTCGGGCCGTCCGAAGCCTATCTCGGATTTGTACGATCTTCTCGGTGGTTTTGTGAATGAGTTCGGGTCCGGTGATTTGCACGTCGCCTACCTCGGCCCAACAAAGAGGTGAACGACATTTTCGGCCATATAGCGCTTCAAAAGGTGCGGCTTTAATACTCGCGTGATAACTATTGTTGTAAGAGAACTCAGCGAGAGGTAAGTGCTTGTCCCAAGCTTTTCCAAAATCAACCACGCAAGCTCGTAACATGTCCTCTAAGGTTTGAATTGTACGTTCGCTTTGTCCATCGGTTTGAGGATGATATGCGGTGCTCATGTCTAAACGCGTTCCCAACGCTTCTTGCAATGTACGCCAAAATCTAGAAACGAAACGGCCATCTCGGTCGGAGATAATCGATAAAGGTACACCGTGTCGGGCTACGATCTCCTTAATGTAAAGTTGTGCAAGTTTCTCCATTTTGTCCGTTTCTTTCATGGCAAGGAAGTGTGCGGATTTGGTGAGACGGTCAACAATAACCCAAATGGTATCATAACCGCCCGTCGTTTTTGGTAGCTTGGTGATAAAATCCATTGATAATGCTAAAAACGAACATATATTTCATAGCATTATTCCTCAAGAAAGACAAGCTTTTAGTTGCAATTGTTCTATTTACAAGTGATATTCGTTTAAATAATAAAAGGTGAAGACAAAAGACAGATTCGACGAATTGAAGACGCAAACGACCAAAAAGCTCAAAAGTACAAAAGACAATCAAAAAGGTTCCAATTATTGATAAGAAACGTCTCGAAATCACAAGAGTACAAGATTCAAAACGCAAAGTACAAGATATTAAATTGTACGCGAGGACGTTCGAAAATCCGGAACCGGGACCAGAGTCAACTCTTAACGCTCGACGCAACGGACTAAAAATTACAAGTTAACTATGTATATAAATATAATATAATATATAATTAATTATATTAATTATATATATATTATATATATATATTAAAAACCGTCGGCAGAGAAAACTCCAAGGACTGAGCTGTAAAATTAACCTCCGCGACTCGCGGAGTTTGAAGGGGATTTTGCCGCGAGTCGCGGAGCCCCAAAAATCAACTCTGGCTATAAAGCCAACCGAATTCTGATCAAAATTCATATTCAATATCTATCTCTCTCTCAATATATACGTAATATATATATATAATTTATATTTTAATTTTAATTTTAAATCCTAATAATAAGGGTATGTTAGCGAATGTTGTAAGGGTGTAAGTCGAAATTCTGTCCGTGTAACGCTACGCTATTTTTAATCATTGTAAGTTATGTTCAACCTTTTTATATTAATGTCTCGTAGCTAAGTTATTATTATGCTTATTTAAAACGAAGTAATCATGATGTTGGGCTAATTACTAAAATTGGGTAATTGGGCTTTGTACCATAATTGGGGTTTGGACAAAAGAACGACACTTGTGGAAATTAGACTATGGGCTATTAATGGGCTTTATATTTGTTTAATTAAATGAAAGTTTGTTAATGTTAATATAAAGATTTACAATTGGGCGTCCCTATAAATTACCATATACACTCGATCGGACACGATGGGCGGGGTATTTATATGTACGAATAATCGTTCATTTAACTGGACACGGGAATGGATTAATAGCCACTAGAATAATTAAAACAGGGGTGAAATTACATTCAAGGGTAATTGGTGTAATTGTTAACAAAGTAGTAAAACCTTGGTTTACACGCAGTCGATAACCTGGTGTATTCATTAAACAAAGTATTAAAACCTTGTTACAATTCGAATCCCCAATTAGTTGGAATATTTAACTTCGGGTATAATAATAATTTGACAAGGACACTTGCAATTTATATTTATGACTGATGGACTGTTATGGACAAAAACCAGACGGACATATTAAATAATCCAGGACAAAGGACAATTAACCCATAGGCATAAAACTAAAATCAACACGTCAAACATCATGATTACGGAAGTTTGAATAAGCATAATTCTTTTATTTCACATTTAATTTCCTTTATTTTATATTTAATTGCACTTCTAATTATCGCACTTTTATTTATTGTTATTTAATCGCACTTTTAATTATCGTACTTTTTAATTATCGCAATTTTATTTTATCGCATTTTTATTTATTCGCAATTTCATTATCGTTATTTACTTTACGCTTTAATTTAAGTCTTGTATTTATTTTATATTTTACATTAGGTTTTAACTGCGACTAAAATCTTAAACTCGACAAACCGGTCATTAAACGGTAAAAACCCCCCTTTATAATAATAATATTACTTATATATATATTTGTATTTTTATAAAAGTAAACTAATATAGCGTTGAGCTTTGTTTAAAGATTTCCCTGTGGAACGAACCGGACTTACTAAAAACTACACTACTGTACGATTAGGTACACTGCCTATAAGTGTTGTAGCAAGGTTTAAGTATATCCATTCTATAAATAAATAAATATCTTGTGTAAAATTGTATCGTATTTAATAGTTTTTCCTAGTAAAATATAAGCTATTTTATATACACCTCGTAAGACATCAAGTATTTTTGGCGCCGCTGCCGGGGAACCTCTTAAACGCCGGAAGCGCAACGCTAATATATATATAAAAAAAAAAAGATTTTTTGTTTACTTTTATTAAAAGTCGCTTTTGTAAAAATACGTTTTAAAAATTCGAAAATATAAAAAGAAAAACAAAAATATAAGTATTTTTAAGAATATTTGAAGTTTTATAAGTTTCTTTATTTCTATTTTAGTTTATAAAAATATAAGTTTTATTTACACACATATTATTTTTTTAAAACAGAAAAAAAAAAAAATTAAAAACAGAAAATAAAATAAATAAATAAATAAAGGAAAACGCGTTTTTGATTAAATCTGTCAGCTGAATTCTGAAACCCCGCGACTCGCGGGGTTTGAAGCTTTAATTGCCGCGACTCGCGGAGGGTATCTGACAAGCGACAGGAAGCCCTAATCGAGCATTGATTACGGGTTAATATTAATTATAATTATTATTATTACCTAATTATTATTATTATTATTATTAGTTTTAGTTTTATTTTTACTTTTTATTTAATTTATGTATTTTGTTTAATTAGTTTTATTAAAATTGTAAAATTAATAGTTTAATAAAATAAATAATATAAAAATAATATTTTTATAAAAATTGTACTTTTTACAACTTTTTGTATATTTTTATATTTTGTCCCTTTTTAATCGTTGTAGCGTAATATTTGTATTTTTAGCTCATATTTAATTTTAAACTTAGTTTTTGCTATAGTTATTTTTACTCCTAGATTTTTAGGCTTTGCCGTAGAATTCCTTAAGTGCTTTTTCTTTAGACTAAGATTTAGGTGCTTTAGAATTTTGCGACGCCTTTTTAAGTTTTAGTTTCTTTTTAAGTTATTTCCATTTGGGATTTAGTTTTTCCTGTAAGCTTTAATATTTTTAGACCTTTTACTATGTATCAATTATCATTCCAATTAGTAATTTCAATTTGCGATTATAATTTTAAGTTAGTTGTAGTAATAAGGTTAGGTTAGTCAAGTATTTTTAAGTTTTTATAAGTTTCTTTTATTTTTCCGTCACCTTTTATTTTTCAACCATTTTTTCTTTTTCGACCTTTTTCGACGAACTCTTTTTCTCTCTTATTTCTCGCTATTCTAGTTTTAGGACTTAGAATTTTTTTCTACTTCTTATCTAAATTTCTTAAAATTACGAAAATTTATTTTGAGTGGTTAAATTGATAGACATCAAAATTTTCTGGTTCGTAGTAATAGTTGGATTTGTACGTGGACCGGGTTATTGGAGCCAAACAGTCCTCAATTATATTGAGACCAAACGAATCCTGCCCCTCTGCTGCATCTTTTGGCTATTCGAAACGTGGGCAAAATCAGAAAAGTCTATTGATTGGATAACTTATTATAATTTTTCTTTCCTTTTTAAAACTAATAGGATATTCAGTGAATGCACCGAGCAAGACGTTCATCACCTTTTGTACGTTCACCACCTGTAACTCGATCAAGACATCGTTTAACAAATATAACCGCCGTTGATTTTTCTTTAGAATCGTCATCCAGTCGACCAAGTACTTCAGTTCAAATTTCCGATAATCCATTTTTTGAACCCAACCTCACAATTGAGAATCCAGAAAATATTCAGGAACGGTTCATAGATCCTGAACCACTAAACTTTCCTCCGGAACCACCAATCATTCAAACAGAGATTGTTGAGGAACGAACCATTAAATCAGAATCATCTATTGATACCGATTCAACGAATTCAATTATGGAGAATCTGGAACCTTTAAGTATGGAAGATCGAATGAGAGCTAAACGCACTGGCCAAGGTCACGCAATTACTCATCCAGACATTAATGCGCCAGATTATGAAATCAAAGGACAAATTCTACACATGGTGACTAATCAATGCCAATTTAGTGGTGCGCCGAAGGAAGATCCAAATGAACATCTACGTACCTTTAATAGAATCTGCACACTACACACTATTTAAAATCCGAGAAGTGGAGGATGAACAGATATATCTCATGTTATTTCCCTGGACTTTAAAGGGAGAAGCCAAAGATTGGTTGGAATCATTACCTGAAGGGGCGATTGATACATGGGATGTTTTAATTGACAAATTTCTTAAACAATTCTTTCCTGCATCTAAAGCCGTAAGACTTCAAGCAGAAATTGTTACGTTTACACAGAAACCGAATGAAACTCTATATGAGGCATGGACAAGATATGGAAAGTTATTAAGAGGATGTCCGCAACATGGTTTAGACACCTGTCAAATAGTACAAATATTCTACCGAGGATGCGACATCACTACAAGAAAAGACATAGATATAGCAGCTGGTGGTTCGATTATGAAGAAAACCGAAACTGATGCTTACAAAATTATTGATAACACTGCTTCCCACTCACATGAGTGGCACCAAGAAAAAGATATCATTAGATCATCTAAAGCAGCTAGAGCCGATTCTAGCCATGACTTAGATTCCATTTCCGCAAAGATAGATGCCGTGGAGAGACGAATGGAAAAGATGACTAAGGATATTCACTCCATACGAATTAGTTGTGAGCACTGTGGAGGACCACATTTGACAAAAGATTGTCTCAGTATTGAATTAACAATGGAACAAAGAGAGAATATTTCATACATAAACCAAAGGCCTGGAAATAATTATCAGAATAATTATCAACCGCCAAGACCGATTTACAATCAAAACCAGAATTATAACCGAAATATTCCATACAACAACCAACAAGGTCCTAGCAATCAACAAGTATCCAATAATACTTATAATCAGCAAAGACCGAATTTTCAAAACAAACCACCACAACAAACCGATGATAAAAAGCCGAATTTAGAAGATATGATGACAAAGCTAGTTGAAACTCAAACACAGTTTTTCACATCTCAAAAACAAACCAATGAACAAAATGCTCAAGCATTTAGAAATCAACAAGCTTCTATTCAAAATCTGGAACAAGAAGTAAGTAACCTAGCAAGGTTAATAGGTGAAAGAAAACCGGGAAGTCTACCTAGTGATACAAATGCTAACCCCCGGAATGAAACAGCTAAAGCTATTACCACAAGAAGTGGTACAACACTTAAACCACCGGAAATACCTGTAACTTCTGATGAAACTATTCCTACTCCACAAGAACCACAACCTGATCAAGATAAGGAAAAAGAACCGGTAGTTGAAAAGGTTAATGAAGATAACACAGTTAAGGCTAAACCTTATGTTAAACCATACCAACCACCACTTCCTTATCCGAGTAAAATGAAGAAAGAAAAACTTGAAGCCGAGCAATCCAAATTCTTGGATATGCTTAAACAGATAAATGTAAATCTTCCTTTCATTGATGTGATTTCAGGAATGCCTAGATATGCTAAATTCTTGAAAGATCTAATCTCAAATAGAAAGAAAATGGAAGAACTCTCGGCTATTACTATGAATGCTAATTGTTCAGCAGTGCTGTTGAATAAGATACCAGAAAAACTATCTGATCCAGGAAGTTTCACAATTCCATGTTTTCTGGGTAGTCTTAGTTCAATAGAAGCATTGGCAGACTTAGGTGCTAGTATAAATCTAATGCCGTATTCACTATACGCTAAACTAGACCTTGGAGAATTGAAACCAACCAGAATAAGCATACAACTAGCCGATAGATCAATAAAATATCCTAGAGGGATAATGGAAAATATGCTAGTTAAAGTTGGTAATTTAGTATTTCCAGTAGATTTTGTTGTTCTGGACATGGAAGAAGATTCTCAAGTTCCTCTAATATTAGGAAGACCATTCTTAAACACAGCTAAAGCAATGATAGACGTGTTCGGTAAGAAACTGACCCTAAGTATAGAGGATGAGAGTGTTACCTTTTCAGTTGATAGAGCAATGCAACAACCACAATCTGCAGATGATACATGTTATTATATTCAAACTATAGATGCACATGCAGAATTATTAAAAGAATTTCCAGAATTACAAGGAACAGGAGAATGTTCTTTAGGAGAAGGTAATGAACCAATTGATGAAGCTGAAATGTTAGCTACAGTTATAGCTAATGGATATGAACCAACAACAGAAGAAATTCAAATGCTAAAAGAAGAAGACAGATATCGATATAAATCATCGATAGAAGAACCTCCGAAATTAGAGTTAAAGCCACTTCCAAACCATTTGAAATACGCTTATTTACATGGTAAATCTGAATTACCTGTAATAATATCGTCTTCTCTTACTGAAAATGAGAAATCACAACTCATTTCTGTGTTGAAAGCTCATAAACCAGCCATTGCATGGAAGATTCATGATATTAAAGGAATAAGTCCTTCGTATTGCACACATAAAATCCTTATGGAAGAAGGTCATAAAACGTATGTGCAACGCCAACGAAGACTAAATCCTAATATGCAAGATGTAGTTAAGAAAGAGATTATTAAACTGCTAGATGCAGGTTTGATATATCCAATCTCTGATAGCCCATGGGTAAGCCCAGTTCAATGCGTGCCTAAGAAGGGTGGCATGACTGTCATTACAAATGAGAAAAATGAGCTTATTCCTACTAGGACTGTAACAGGATGGCGTGTATGTATTGATTATAGAAAATTAAATGACGCCACCAGAAAAGATCACTTTCCCTTACCTTTCATAGATCAAATGTTGGAAAGATTAGCCGGAAATAGTTACTATTGTTTTCTAGATGGATTTTCCGAATATTTTCAAATTCCAATAGCACCCGAAGATCAAGAGAAAACCACATTCACGTGCCCTTATGGTACTTTTGCTTACAAACGCATGCCATTTGGACTTTGTAACGCCCCTGCAACCTTTCAAAGGTGTATGATGGCGATTTTTCACGACATGATAGAAGAATGCATGGAAGTATTCATGGATGACTTTTCAGTCTTCGGTGATACATTTAAATCATGTCTAGTTAATCTGGAACGAATGCTAATTAGATGCGAAAAATCAAATCTAGTACTTAATTGGGAGAAATGCCATTTCATGGTTAAAGAAGGCATCGTTCTTGGACATAAAATTTCAAAAGAAGGAATTGAAGTGGATAGAGCTAAAGTAGATGTAATTGCTAAACTTCCACATCCCACCAATATTAGAGGAGTTAGGAGTTTTCTAGGGCATGCCGGTTTTTACCGACGTTTTATAAAAGATTTTTCTAAAATTGCCACTCCTATGAATAAACTCCTAGAAAAGGATGCGCCATTCATCTTTTCAGATGAATGTATCAAATCTTTTAATATTCTTAAAGAAAAACTCACTAATGCGCCGATCATGATAACACCAAATTGGAATCTACCATTTGAACTAATGTGCGATGCAAGTGATTTTGCAATGGGAGCCGTTTTAGGACAAAGGATTGAAAAACGATTTCAACCTATATATTATGCTAGTAAGACGTTACAAGGAGCACAAACAAACTATACAACTACTAAAAAAGAACTCCTTGCTATTGTCTTTGCTTTTGACAAATTTCGATCATATCTCGTTCTAGCAAAAACGGTGGTCTATACCGACCATTCTGCTCTTAGATACCTATTTTCGAAACAAGATGCTAAACCAAGATTAATCCGTTGGATCTTACTCTTACAAGAGTTTGATATTGAAATCCGAGATAAAAGAGGAGCAGAAAATCTCGCCGCTGATCATCTTTCTCGTCTTGAAAATCCTGAGTTAGAAGTTCTAAATGAATCGGCCATACAAGACAACTTTCCTGATGAATATCTATTAAAGATAGATTATAAAGAAATCCCATGGTTTGCAGACTATGCAAACTACTTAGTTTGTGGATTCCTTGAAAAAGGATTATTGTACCAAAGACGAAAGAAATTCTTCAGTGATATAAAACACTATTTCTGGGAAGATCCACATCTGTTTAAAAGTTGTCCCGATGGAATAATACGCCGATGTGTATTTGGAGATGAAGCTAGTAAAATTTTAAACCATTGTCACACAGGACCAACAGGAGGGCATTATGGGCCTCAACTAACAGCAAGAAAAGTTTATGAAGCTGGATTCTATTGGCCTACAATTTACAAAGACGCACACCTTCTTTGCAAATCCTGTGATGCTTGTCAAAGGGCCGGAAAAATAAGTCAACGTGATGAAATGCCACAAAATGTCATCCAAGTATGTGAAGTATTTGACATTTGGGGTATTGACTTTATGGGTCCATTTCCAAAATCTCATAATAATCTATATATACTCGTAGCCATTGATTATGTATCTAAATGGGCGGAAACACAAGCTCTCCCAACTAACGATGCACGAGTTGTAGTCAACTTTTTAAAATGTCTTTTTGCAAGGTTTGGAACACCGAAAGCTTTAATAAGTGATCGGGGTACTCATTTCTGTAATAATCAACTTGAGAAAGTTCTTAAAAGATATGGAGTAACTCATAAAATCTCCACCGCATATCATCCACAAACAAGTGGACAAGTTGAAAATACCAACCGAGCTTTAAAACGTATTCTAGAGAAAACCGTAGGATCAAATCCGAAGGAATGGTCCATTAAATTGGAGGATGCACTCTGGGCTTTTAGAACAGCCTACAAAACTCCAATTGGAACCACACCTTTTAGACTTGTTTATGGAAAAGCATGTCATCTTCCAGTAGAAATTGAACACAAAGCATTTTGGGCTTTGAAGACATGTAATCTTGATTTACATGAAGCCGGACGTCTACGATTAAGTCAACTAAATGAATTAGAAGAATTAAGACATGAAGCATACGAAAATTCATTAATCTATAAAGAAAGAACGAAGAAATGGCATGATAAAAGAATCAGAAGTTCAAAAGAATTTAAAGAAGGAGACAGAGTTCTTCTTTTCAATTCACGATTCAAGCTATTTCCTGGAAAATTGAAATCAAGATGGTCTGGACCATTCATAGTCAAAAGAGTTTTCCCATACGGAACGATAGAATTGATAAATTCAAATGGGATTGAATTTAAAGTTAATGGTCACAGAGTTAAACATTACATACATGGTCCGATGGAAGTCGACAACGAAGTTAATCACAATTTCGACACCACAGCTAACTAAGTGTGGGGAGAATCAAGTCTTTAAAGGATAATATGTATTTCTGTTAGAGTTAGATTGTCTGTTTTCGTGTAGTTCTCGAAAATGGAACCCGAATGGTCTTTCCCTAGCAGACCCTAAAGAACTAGTCTTCTCCCCCCATTCTGAATTTTTATTTTTTTTAGGTTTTTACAAAATGAAGACTGCCTGTGAACTAAACCATGGTCTAATGCTACACGCTTTGATCACTAAAAGAAATAATGATATACTACCGAGCGAATTAGTATCAGTAATCAGAGAAAGAATGGACGGAGTTAGAAAAGAATCCAGATGCGAAGATAATAAGTTACAATTTGGTAAAGGAAAATCAAAATCCGCAGCGAAAAGAAGAGCACGACACCTAGAACGATGTCACAAATGCGGAAAATGATCACATGGAGGTAAATGTTCAAATAATCAAACCTATTCAAATACCGAATTTGTTACTTTATGCAGAGACGGACCGTTCATATGTTTAGAAGAAAAGACACTGAATGCTCGAGGTTACGCCTATGTAGCCATGGAAAATCAATTAAACCGACTATCTTATGAATGGAATAGATCATATAACTAAGAAATCTATTTCACATGTATGTCTGTACAGTTTTTAGTTTTTATTTTTATTTTTAACCTTTTGATAATAAACGCTAATTTGTTCGCTAAAAAGTATTAAATTGGTATTAAATAAAATTAGGTTTGGCGACCGAAATTATTGATATCGTTCAAAAATTTATTACATCACTGCGAAATTTAACGTTTATTCTTAAGGTATAAATATCTTTAATCAATCAACCCAAAATATTTCAAAAATTCGTCATGAGTCAAATTAGGTCTTGGAACCGAAATTACTTTACCGAAAAGAGGGGCGCATATTTTTGATAATATTTGATTGATTAAAGTGGGATAAAAAGACAAAAAGATTTTTAATTTTATTTTTACCATGTTTTTAATCTTAATATTTAAATCTTAAATTAATATTGTAAACTCTGTAAAAACAATATATTTAAAATTGTAAATATTTGAAAAATTAATATAAGTTTGATATGAATTTATAAATTTTTAAATTAAGTTTGGTGTGAATTTTTAATTTTTAAAATATAAAATTTTAATTTTATGCATTTCAAATTTTAAGTTTGGTGTGAATTTTTAATTTCTAATTTTTAATTTTGATTTTCATATTTAAGTTGTGTGAATTTAAAAACAAAAATTTACTTTATCTCATTAAGTTAAGAATATGATTTGTAAAATTCGTCGTAAGTTGAAGACTAGGTCTTTAAACCGAAATTGCTTTACCCGAGGGAGGGACGAGAACTTTTATTATCATTATTTTTAATCTTATTGAATTAGAGTATGCCAAAAACATTGAAAAAAAAAAACCCAAAAAAATCTTAGCTTTTAAACCAATCGCTACAAAAAGACAAATTTTAAAATTTTGTCGAAGGACGGACTAGGACATCGATCTGAAACGACCTCGTCCTAAATAACAAGGGAAACAAAATTTTAAAATTAAATACTTAATTGTTTTATAAGTTAAAGATTATAAAAAAAAAAAAAAAAAAAAAAAAAGAGCAAACTCCGCGACTCGCGGAGTTTGGAGGGTAAATCTCCGCGAGTCGCGGAGAGACTAAAAACCGGAAAAAAAATATAACTGAACAACAGATCAGTCCCAACTCCCCCACACAAAAACACTGCAAAAATACAGCTCGAAAAAACCCCGAAAATACACGAAAAACACCCCCAAAAATCCCAATTTTTAACCGTTAATCACCAAATTTTTTGCTAAAATCATGTTGAGAAGGATGCTATCTAAGAATTACTCAAGAAAAACGGTAAATTTCTACACCTAAACACCATTAATTCGAAATTAGGTGTTCTTGAGCTATTTTTTCCCCAATTTGATTTTGATGCTTTTTAGTGTAATTAGACTTAAATTGTTTATGTATTATGCTTGTATAACCTAGATTGATGCTGTTTAACATGATTAGAAGCCTTAAACTTCAAATTTTGAATAATCTAGGGTTTGTGTTCTTGAGCAAATTTGGGGCTTTTTGATATAAACAGGTTATGGCCGATTTTTGTCATGAATTGTTGCTAAATTGAGTAGTGTAACATGTCTAGGTAGTTAAATGATCCAAACTTTGAGCCTAAACATGATTTTGAGAATTAAAGTGGACTTTTTCAAGTCTAAAATTCATGAACTTGATTTTTGAAAGATAATGCCATTTGAGACTTGTTTAATTGCTAGTAATGATTATTTTGACATGTTATTTGAGTTGAATGCTTATGAACTTGGCGAAAATTTTCGTATATGCTTATTTGAAAAAGTGTAGATTTGATAAAAATGTGAAAATAAGCTTAAGTTTGATATAAATAGATAATGTCATTGTAATTATTTTGATTGATGATTTTGCTGACACTAATGCATATTTGGATGCACAAAAATTGTGTTTGATGTGTTTTGCAGAATGAAAGGGGTGAATCTTCATCCCAAGCCCACAATGCTCCTGCTGAGAATTTGGAACAACAGGAGGTGGATAACTACTACAAGCAGGATGTACCTCATCCAGTCATGACTTTTTCGGATATGCACTTGGAAGAATTGCACCCGAACTTGAGATTTGACAGACTTTGGATAGATTATCCAAAATATCAACGGGGTTTGCATACTCTTCACTCTAAGGTTGTTGAGGTACCGAGGGTCATAGAATGGGGACCCTTAGAAGCTGTAGAATTGGCCGGGCCAATTAGGGAATTACTTGTACAGAGGTATGGTAATTCTTCTTTTAATGACTGGATATGTTTATTCACCATACGCAGACCTGTATATAAAGTATGGTGTGAAGAGTTGTTATGTAGTATAGAGTTGAATGATCGGGTAGCTAGTTTAACCGATCGTTCTTTTATTAGATTTTTGTTAGGCGGTTCGATGCGACACATGTCTTTACTGGACATGGCTCAGGCTTTACGTATATATACGCCTGAGGAGTTAGCGTCTGCCGATTGTAGAGGATTGATACTAAACGGTAGAAAGATAGATGAGAATTTTGATACACACGGTGTGTGGAGTCAAATGACAAGCCATCACCGTTTCAAAGGGGGAAATTACTCTTATTTGGATATAGATAGAGCCGAATTAAGAGTAATACATAGGTTTTTAGCTAATTCGATTACACAAAGGGGTAAAAACAAAGAAAAGGTAAATGAACAAGATTTGTTTTACCATATGTGTATTCGAGACCCACAGAGCGCTGTAAGTATACCATATTGTGTGGGTTATTATTTATCAGCTATGGTTCGGGGGATGCGACCACATAGCATAATAGGAGGTGGTATTTTTATTACTTTGATTGGTGAATATCTCGGTGTGGATATAAGTCGGGGGGGATTATTACTAGAAGAGCCGGAACCCCGCGATACTATAGGTTTAAATGTATACCATGGTGCGAAAGTTTTGAAGAGGCGAAATAACGCCGCAGTACGATACCATGGTAGACATCCACAGGTGGAGAGAAACCAGCAGCAAGGTAATGTAGGAGGGGGGAATGAGATGCAAGAAATGCATAGGTTTATAGCTTCTCAGGAATACGAAAATGCTAGACAGAGAGCATTTGAAGATTGGCAAGTTCATCAGAACCAGATCATAGCGCATTGCCAACATATAGGTAGAAACTATATTCCTACACCGAAACCCGTCTTCCCTCCTTGGTCGATAGAGATGCAGCCACCATATCCTACGTATGACCCTGCCGAAGCATTCTATAGCACTTATGGTTATGCCTGGAACCCCTATTGGTACCAATATCATCCTTAGTTTACTTATTATTATTTTTTTATTTTATTTTGTAATTTGTAATTATTGATACATTTAATATTTTTTTTAATATTGTAATCATTTTTATAATTATCTAACTTTTATTCTTAGATTTTAATAATTTTTGAATGTGGGGTAATATACCAAACTTCAAAAATATGTATATATGTTTGCAGTTTGTCTTATGTACACAACAGGGTAAAACAACGCATTTTCAAAGACTGGCATTAAGTTCAGCAAAAGCAACTAATTTTGACGACAAGATGCAAAATATATGTGAAATAACAACAAGACGGAATGAACAAATGATGTGCACCATTTATCATTCAGCAAACAAACGCCAATATATTTGGAAACTTTGGTAAAAATTTAATCATTTTCACACAAATCACCCTCAATAATTTAAATTGTTACTGATTTCTTGCAAATGAGGGCATTGCAAGATCTTAAGTGTGGGAAGGGGTTAAATTCTTTCGGATTTTAAAATTTTTTACTTTATACATTTGGTTACCATTAAAAATACTAGTAAAGCAGTAGTTGTATTAGAATCTAGTGCTCTCTGATAAAAAAAGAACAGCCCTAGTCTTATATACTGACTACCCAATTCTAGTAAAATTTTTCAAAATTTTCAATTAAATGAATTCAAAATCATGTTTATACATATTTATGAACGATAAAACTAGGTTTTAACACCGAAATTATTGTTACCTCGGAAAGGACATAAATTGAGAAACAAACTAAAATGTTAAAATTCATTTAAAATGGAATAGAGGACGATAAAAAGGAAAATAAAAGCCAAGTGTGGGAAAATTTACCAAGTTATTTAAACATATGTCACATATATCTGTAACAAATAACTGAAAATACTTTTGCTTTGGACCAGACTAAACTGTTTTACCCAATGAAAGAAAAGAAAAGATGGATCTACACGATGAATCAATTCCATCATTAAAAGAAAGTAAAGTCTTCCGAAAAAGAAACGCGCTTCTTGATTTAGGTCATGAAGTTGTCGTCCAGACCAGCTGTAGGTTGACGAAAAATCTAGAAAAGTCATCACTAAAATCAGCAGGAAATCCACGGACCTCAGCATTAAACAGGGTCGCCAAGTGGTCAGATTTATCCTAACCATGAGAAGGATTTATCTCGTACAATGGGGGGGGCACCATGCAAATTAGCTGGATAAGACTAATGAATCAGATCCCCAGAAAGGATAATCTCCTTAAAGATTAAAAATCAGCTTTTAAGACTGATATTACTCAATCCTAGAGATTGACCTTAAATATTGAGAATTCAAACTCATGGAATTCAATGATATCTAAACTCGAGCTTAAACGAGAAAATATTTTGATCAAAATTACAAACCGATTTGTTTTCTGAAAACCCTATTTTCAATGCGTTCATTACCATTGAACGTAAAATCCTAGGAATTCACCTGGAATTCATTAGGTCACCTGAACTAAATCGGGTGTCAACCGTAAGAACGGTGGTTGCATAGTGGTCAAAGACAGGACCTTGTGCCAGACCGAAAAATTATAAGGGTGAGCTTTACTATTGCTCCTACCAAGGATAGTAATTGCGTCCGACACGTTATAGACCATAATCAAAAGCATGTCAAGGGACATTGCCTTAACAGTTGCTTGTTCAACGCTTTCCTTTCAACCGGACGGTAGTTTACCGAAAGGTAATATACGGGACAAGTAAACTGGACGTGTTGCTTTCCAAATACAAGGTTAGCAAGTGGGTGACACAAAACCGCAAGTTTGAGCTAAAATTTTCAAATCTGAAACCCACCAAACCCACAAAAATATTTTGCAAACACCGGTAAAGGGTTATTCCGGAAAACTTATCTAGGGTAAAAACTAGATTTCAAAAAAATCAAATGTTTTCATAAAGATCCAATTTCCTTAATGGATCTAAATTTTTATAGTCATGTGGGACTGTAAACCATATCGTTACTACCATTGTTTATACCGCAGTATAGAAATCACTGATGTACAAAGTGTGAAGAATAAAGAAATGATTCTAGTATTTCAAGACAATATTGCTTGAGGACAAGCAACGCTCAAGTGTGGGAATATTTGATAATGCTAAAAACGAACATATATTTCATAGCATTATTCCTCAAGAAAGACAAGCTTTTAGTTGCAATTGTTCTATTTACAAGTGATATTCGTTTAAATAATAAAAGGTGAAGACAAAAGACAGATTCGACGAATTGAAGACGCAAACGACCAAAAAGCTCAAAAGTACAAAAGACAATCAAAAAGGTTCCAATTATTGATAAGAAACGTCTCGAAATCACAAGAGTACAAGATTCAAAACGCAAAGTACAAGATATTAAATTGTACGCGAGGACGTTCGAAAATCCGGAACCGGGACCAGAGTCAACTCTTAACGCTCGACGCAACGGACTAAAAATTACAAGTTAACTATGTATATAAATATAATATAATATATAATTAATTATATTAATTATATATATATTATATATATATATTAAAAACCGTCGGCAGAGAAAACTCCAAGGACTGAGCTGTAAAATTAACCTCCGCGACTCGCGGAGTTTGAAGGGGATTTTGCCGCGAGTCGCGGAGCCCCAAAAATCAACTCTGGCTATAAAGCCAACCGAATTCTGATCAAAATTCATATTCAATATCTATCTCTCTCTCAATATATACGTAATATATATATATAATTTATATTTTAATTTTAATTTTAATTTTAAATCCTAATAATAAGGGTATGTTAGCGAATGTTGTAAGGGTGTAAGTCGAAATTCTGTCCGTGTAACGCTACGCTATTTTTAATCATTGTAAGTTATGTTCAACCTTTTTATATTAATGTCTCGTAGCTAAGTTATTATTATGCTTATTTAAAACGAAGTAATCATGATGTTGGGCTAATTACTAAAATTGGGTAATTGGGCTTTGTACCATAATTGGGGTTTGGACAAAAGAACGACACTTGTGGAAATTAGACTATGGGCTATTAATGGGCTTTATATTTGTTTAATTAAATGAAAGTTTGTTAATGTTAATATAAAGATTTACAATTGGGCGTCCCTATAAATTACCATATACACTCGATCGGACACGATGGGCGGGGTATTTATATGTACGAATAATCGTTCATTTAACTGGACACGGGAATGGATTAATAGCCACTAGAATAATTAAAACAGGGGTGAAATTACATTCAAGGGTAATTGGTGTAATTGTTAACAAAGTAGTAAAACCTTGGTTTACACGCAGTCGATAACCTGGTGTATTCATTAAACAAAGTATTAAAACCTTGTTACAATTCGAATCCCCAATTAGTTGGAATATTTAACTTCGGGTATAATAATAATTTGACAAGGACACTTGCAATTTATATTTATGACTGATGGACTGTTATGGACAAAAACCAAACGGACATATTAAATAATCCAGGACAAAGGACAATTAACCCATGGGCATAAAACTAAAATCAACACGTCAAACATCATGATTACGGAAGTTTGAATAAGCATAATTCTTTTATTTCATATTTAATTTCCTTTATTTTATATTTAATTGCACTTCTAATTATCGCACTTTTATTTATTGTTATTTAATCGCACTTTTAATTATCGTACTTTTTAATTATCGCAATTTTATTTTATCGCATTTTTATTTATTCGCAATTTCATTATCGTTATTTACTTTACGCTTTAATTTAAGTCTTGTATTTATTTTATATTTTACATTAGGTTTTAACTGCGACTAAAATCTTAAACTCGACAAACCGGTCATTAAACGGTAAAAACCCCCCTTTATAATAATAATATTACTTATATATATATTTGTATTTTTATAAAAGTAAACTAATATAGCGTTGAGCTTTGTTTAAAGATTTCCCTGTGGAACGAACCGGACTTACTAAAAACTACACTACTGTACGATTAGGTACACTGCCTATAAGTGTTGTAGCAAGGTTTAAGTATATCCATTCTATAAATAAATAAATATCTTGTGTAAAATTGTATCGTATTTAATAGTTTTTCCTAGTAAAATATAAGCTATTTTATATACACCTCGTACGACATCATCCATCGTTATCCTTTCCCACTTCCATTGCGGGATCTCGGGTTGTTGAAGTAGTCCGGACGGTCTTTGGTGTTCAGCTTTGACTTTGGAACATGTCAAACACTTGGAAACATAAGTAGCTACGTCCCTTTTGATGTTCGGCCACCAATATAGTTGTTTAAGGTCGTGGTACATCTTATTGGCACTGGGGTGAATCGAGTATCGTGACTTATGGGCTTCATCTAAAATAAGGCTTCGTAGGTCCCCATAACTAGGCACCCAAATCCTTCCGGCGTAATATCGGAGTCCGGTCTCCCTAATTTCGAATCGAGAGATGAGAATGTTCAAGAGCTCGTGTGAAAGGTTTTCATCCTTGAGAGCCTCATCTTGGGCTACCCGAATTTGGCTATTAAGGTTTGTGTGGATGGTGATGTTTAAGGCTCGGACACGAAGAGGCAACGCTCTTTCTTTTCGACTTAAGGCATCGGCTACTACGTTTGCCTTCCCGGGATGGTAACGAAGCTCGCAATCGTAATCGTTCAAAGTTTCAATCCACCTTCGTTGTCTCATGTTTAGTTGCTTTTGATCGAAAATGTGTTGGAGACTTTTGTGATCGGTAAAGATAGTACTCTTGGTTCCATAAAGATAGTGTCTCCACATTTTAAGTGCAAAGACAACGGCTCCGAGTTCGAGATCATGCGTCGTGTAGTTTCGTTCATGAATTTTGAGTTGTCGAGAAGCATAAGCAATGACTTTCGTTCGTTACATCAATACACACCCAAAACCATGTTTCGAGGCATCGCAATATACAACAAAGTCATCATTGCCTTCGGGAAGTGACAAGATAGGAGCGGTGGTTAGCTTCGTTTTCAAGATTTGGAATGCGGATTCATGTTCGGTTGCCCAAACGAATTTTCTTCCCTTATGAGTTAACGTGGTTAGAGGACGAGCAACCAAAGAAAAATCCTTGATGAATCTACGGTAGTATCCGGCAAGACCCAAGAATTGACGGATATGAGTAGGAGTAGTAGGAGTCTCCCATTTACTAATGGCTTCGATTTTCGTTGGATCGACTTTAATACCTTGGTCACTTACAACATGACCAAGAAATTGAACTTCCTTTAACCAAAATTCACACTTGGAGAATTTGGAATAGAGTTGTTCTTGCCTCAAAAGTTCAAGCACAAGTCGGAGGTGTTCCTCGTGTTCTTCTTCACTTTTTGAATAGACTAAAATATCATCGATGAACACGATAACGAATTTGTCAAGATACGGTTTGCACACGCGGTTCATAAGATCCATGAACACCGCCGGTGCGTTAGTGAGACCAAATGGCATTACAAGAAATTCATAACTACCATAACGAGTTCGGAAAGCGGTTTTAGAGACATCTTCCCCCTTAACCCTCAATTGATGATAACCCGAGCGGAGATCGATTTTTGAATATACACAAGACCCTTGTAATTGATCAAAGAGGTCATCGATGCGAGGAAGAGGATATCGATTCTTAACCATCAATTTGTTTAGTTCACGATAGTCAATGCACATTCGTAGGGATCCGTCTTTCTTTTTAACAAACAAAATCGGAGCGCCCCAAGGTGAATGGCTAGGTTGGATAAAACCACGATCAAGTAGTTCTTGGATTTGACTTTGCAATTCTTGCATTTCAGATGGAGCGAGTCTATATGGTGCACGTGCTACGGGTGCGGCTCCCGGAATAAGATCGATTTGGAATTCAACCGGTCGATGAGGTGGAAGACCCGGCAATTCATCGGGAAATACATCGGAATAGTCACTAACAATTGGCACATCATCGATGTGCTTCTCATCGGACTCGACTTTCTTAACGTGAGCAAGGATCGCAAAACAACCCTTACGGAGTAGTTTTCTAACTTTAATACACGAAACGAGGTTGAGTCCGGTGCAACTCTTATCGCCATAGACGATCAAAGGTTCACCATTCTCGATAGGGATTCGGATTGCGTTAAGATCACAAAGGATGTGAGATTTCATTTTGGCTAGCCAATTCATACCGATTATTACATCGAAGCTCCCTAGTTCCATGGGTATCAAGTCAATTTCAAACTCATTACCCAAAATTTTTAACGTACACCCCCGGTAATATGTGTCGGCACTCAATAGTTTTCCGTTGGCCACTTCAATGGTATAAGTGGTATCTAGTGGACGTGGTGGAGTATTAAAAGAATGATTCAAAGTCTTGGATACAAAACTCTTATCGGCACCCGAATCGAATAAACAAGTAACATAAGTGTTGTTGAGAAGAAACGTACCTGTGACCAATTCATTATCATCTCGGGCTTCCTCGGTGTTGATGTTGAAAGCTCGGCCGCGCGTATTGGTGTTATCTTTCCTCTTCGGGCATGCATTTCTATAATGGCCCGTTTGGCCACATTCATAACAAGTGCCCATTTTTGGTGCATTGGGCCCCTTTCGAGCGATGGGGGCAACACTTATACACTCATTGGCCTTGTGACCAACTCCTTGGCACCGGTGGCAAATTAACTTGCCACATTCACTAAAGTGATGTTTGTTGCATTTGTTGCAAAGAGGTAGGTTCCCGGCATAACCCTTCTTGCCGTCGGAGGTGTAAGGCTTCTTAGCAAAGTTGTTGTTGCTTGATTGGGAGGGTTCCCACTTTATTTTGTTGCCGCTCGATTTATCCTCGGCCTTAGGTGCCGGAACTACGATTTCGTCAACCGTTTCTATCAATTTGCGGGCCATGTTCAAAGCTTCATGATGATTAGTGGGTTTGGATGACATTACTCCGTGTTTGATACTCTTTGGAAGACCATCCATGTAAAGTTCAACCCTTAAAGCTTCGGGGTTCACAAGATTTGGGCACATCAAGGCTAGTTCGGAAAATCGTTGATTATAAGCCTTGAGATCATTTCTGATCGCCTTTAAAGTTCTTAGCTCTTGTTAGAGCCTTCGGGTTTCTTCACGAGGGAAATATTCGACAATCATCTTTTCCCTCAAGTCGGCCCAAGAGAGGGCGTGAGCTTCATCGGTACCCACCGATTGTACATAAGTATTCCACCATGTAAGAGCGACACCGGTGAAGGTGTGAGTGGAGTATTTGACCTTGTCTTGGTCCCGACAGCCGCTTATGCTTCCGTTTGCTCAAACCATCGGGTGAGCACGACCGGTCCCCCGGTTCCATCAAAAGTGTGAGGTTTGCACCCCATGAAGGATTTATAGGAGCACCCTTCGTTTGAGTTACCGACTCCATTGTTGTTGTTGTTGTGATTGTTGTTATTGTTATTGTTGTTGGAAGAGTGACCGGCCATGGCCGCATCCACGGCGGTGGCTATCATTCGTTGTAGAGCTTGTTCGGGAGTTTCGGGAGGAGCGCGTCGATGAGCCATTGTTCCTTCAAGACACAAGAATATCGTTGGTTAGTATTCTCAATAATACCAACCGTGATATGGAATAAGGATAAAGATAAAATTTCCTTAACCCGCCTTAAATTCTTTATGTCATAATGTCGGAACGTCCATGTGAACCACCGTAATATAATCCCAGAAATTATATTACCCTGATTCACATGTGCATTTAACACTACTTCATAAAGTCAAGGTAGCGTGTCAATCAAATTTAACAACGTGATATCAAGATCGAATAAGAGTTAGATATGATAGGAGAGTTCGAGTATAATGCACAAATAGTCAAGTAGTTCCTACTTCAGTCTATATGCCGGTTGTAGTCTAGATTCACTAATGTACCCTATGACTCGGGGTCGACACCAATGAACTCTAAATCCCTACAACCAACGCTCTGATACCATCTGTAGCGACCCGACCAAATCATGTTTGACGGCGCCGACTACTTAGGTCCCGTTACGTGGTCATAAGTCTTTATCATGACGTTTGACCAAAATATGTCGCATTTATTTCATAAGTAAGAGGATGTTTCAAGTTTACAATTGTAGTTCAAAAGACTAGTTACATTACAATGTTTAACGTACGAATGAAACCTATGCGACACAATTTAAAGTAGTCAAAAGACGCTCCAACTATGCATGTATACTCGACATCCAAGCAAGTATCAAAAAGAGTGCGGAATCATGTATCAAGTAGCTTTCAAGGACCTGAGAAAAACATAGAAATCTGTCAACGAAGACGTTGGTGAAATCATAGGTTTGAGTAAGTAAATACAAGTGAACCACAAGATTTGCAACAATGAGATAATAGTAATACATTCCAAAAGTTTGTTTCACGAGCACCCAATTATCAATGCTTAACATTCCTTCCATAGAACCCCATCACAATAGTGTTAGAACATACACTGTTTCTCGAAAATACATTTCATTCGTAAATGGTAGCGAACCGTTTAAATGAGGGTTTGTCAAACCCATATGGCCATATAACATAAGTTCTCGTTTACACCCGGCAAGTGTAACTAATGATAATTGAATTGAGGATTTTTGTTCAAACTCGTATGTAGAATGTTTGTTTTCCTGTACTTGTGTTCACTTAGTAAAAAGAAACGTTTATGTTTTCTCATCCCAAATGTAAGTGCAAAAGAGTAAAAGTGGGACTATGATCTCACCTTGAGCGGAAGAGTAAATAAGTACTTCGACAAGTAACGTGTGCAAAGAACAATGCTAGTCTTGACCTAAACAAATAGGTTGTATCAATAACGATAGTCACGATTGGTCAAAGATGTTCAATTAGTCCTATGGCTCGTTACAACTCGATTATGTAGCATGCGAATCAATTTGTCAAGTTTCATGCAAGATACAAGTATAGAAACAAGTTAGAAATGTTGCATAATCATTTGGTTAAGTTTGACAAAAAGTCAAACTTTGGTCGGTCAAAGTCAACGAAAAAGTCAACACGTTCGGGTCGGGTCCCGAACTATTTTTTTGAGGTTTTTAATCATGTATGAACATGTTAGAACAAGTTACGTGTGAATCGGAGGTGCGTAGCATAGCAAACATTATTCAAAAATTGACAAAGTTGGACAGACCACTTTGGCGCGCCGCGCGGGTATATGGCGCGCCACGCCATTACCTGTGTAGAGAATTCTGGCAGTTTTTAAGTTTTATGCACGAACCTAACTTCAAACAATCACCATTTATGACCCGCAAACAACCAAAACATGTATCTTATATCATCGGAAAGGTATTTTGACAAGAAAAACAACTAAACACATTTCAACAATCACATTTACTTTTACAACAACCAAAATCACATTCAAAGCTCCTCATTAAATGCATTCAAGTTCATAAATGAAATTTGATGATTCGGCAACCACTTTACATGAATGATATGCCGTTTCGAAGGTGATCAAGCATACAATACAACCTAACACTTACAAATAACATTTCATGTCATTCAAAGCATTAAATGTTCACATTAAATTCTATCAAACCCTAGTCAACAACATCAAAATCACTAATCATGTTATGAAGTTTTCTAAAACAACCTACACATCAAATTGAAGCTAGTGATACTAGGAACACATTTAATACATGCATTTATCACTTTTAACAACATTCAAACAACCAAATCACCAAATCAAACACACCAAAGTTCATATTCAAACTAGTTACTTCAAATAACGAAATCGAACATATAAATCATATATTCATGTTAGACTTGAGCCATAGACACTAATTAACAACTTTATAAGTTAAAAACATCAAGAACACAAAATCTAGTGATTTTAGAAAGTTACCCAAACTTGATGAAATCGGTATGGAATCGAAGAGGAAGATGAGAGGATTCCGAATATGCAATTTGTTTAGATGGATGCTTGCTCGATTTGATTTGGATGATGAATCCTTGAAGTGGTGTTTGAGAGATTTGGTGAAAGTGTTAGAGAAAAAGGAAAAAGAAAAAGAATTAATGAATGGATGAGAGTGAAGGGTTCACTAGTTGACCTAGTCACCTCTTTGCTCTCTTGGCAACAATGGTCCCTCTAGTTCGGTTGCGGGTGCGTGAATTACCTAAACGAGATATTTTAAAACGCGTATTAACGAGGGATGTCATAATCATATAACGGACTTTAAATAGTTAAACGAAAAAGTAAACGGAAAAAGGCGGGATGTTACACAAATAGGGCCTAGGGTATTTGTAACTAATTATATCAAATCATAGTTGTATAAACGAGAACGACTCTATATGAGACGTTTTATTTAGTTTTGCAGCGGAAGAGAAATAGATTACATTGTATTTAGAGCATTAAATGTCTTTAATTGGCATGATATGTAATGAAGACTCCAAGCATAGCAAGCAATCATCATTAAAGCAGTAGATATACAGCGGAAGTAATATTTAAGTACCTGAGAATAAACATGC